>NC_063255.1:24492067-24792067 GCF_020740725.1 Corvus hawaiiensis
TATAAATAATGACAAGCATTGAAACTTTTGTTTTAGCTAAAATTTAAAATAATTTAAAATGTTTTATTCAGCATTACAAGTTGCCTTTAGTTTCACTGGGATACACGCTTCAGTAAGTGAATCACATAACAACTTTGTTCAGTCATATGTCTCCCCGTGCTCCTCAAGGGAATTTGTGGTTCTCATTCAAAAAAAGTCATCTGTCTCACAGATTGATTAAAATGAACTTTTTTGGAACCTAAAAGTAGCAAAGCAACTAATGTTGTCTGGAATTAAATCAAGTAACCTTGATCAAACAATTAACTCATCCTCTATTAAATCAATATTTAGTGATGCTAATACTGGAACTAGTTCCAATAGTTGGAATTACAGCCACTAATTTAGTGTCTTTATTAGTAGTAATTAGGCTCCTGTCTTTCTCCAGTTCTACTTCTCAAAGCTAGTACTTGGCTTACTTGTAGAAACTGGCCGAGCTGATACCCAGAGTATGCGCTGTGCATGCAGGTGAAGATGCTTTGTAAGGCTGAAGGCCCTTTCTGGTTGTGTGACTCTAGGAGGACTGAAATGAGTTCAGGTGTGTTCTGCCACAGCCCAGCTTAGACTGACTGCTGTGGAGCCACATCTTAAGGCTATTTTAGCAAAACCAGTTTTGCTGATGTAAACTCTTACAAAAAAGAGGGAGAGTTCTGGCTGCTGCATTATCAGTATATTCTTGATGGAATTTTTTGTGCAATACAGCTGCTTTTGGTGCTTTTGTGGCAGCTTCAGTTCACAGAGATTCTTGTCACCCTGATAACATTCTGTGCATCCTCAGCGCTTCTAGTAGGGCACTTAACGGTGACAGATTATGAATTAATTTGCGCTGATGCACTAATGTGGTCATGAAGCTCTCTACTAGACCTTTATTTATTCTCCTTTCATGGTATAATATATTCTTTGCTTCTTGGATCTGGTTGTGGTTTTTTGGATATTAAATTCTTCTCAAACAATCTTATATAGGCTGATCTTTTTCTAACTCTTGTTTGGGGAAGGATTTTCTTCAGCATGATCTCAGGTCTGCGGTAGCATCTCAATGTTTGTTCTGCTCTTGAACTAGCTGAAGACAGAAATTGTTCCAGTATTTTTCATATCCTGAGGGATGTTTTGGTTCTTATCTGGTATTGTGTAATGTAGCATATACCTAATGAACATATGTAATAAAGTGGGAGATGCAACATAAAGTTTGATAATGGGATTGCAGTGTAATAATTACTGTAGAACATCATATTAGACTAGCTTAATATTTCTCTGACCTTCAAACTTATTTACATTACTCTTGAATCTGTGCTTGTTAGCAAAAAACATCCTGCTCCCAGGTATGGGTTCATTATTAGGATCAAAACATGGATTCCTTTTCCTTTGAAAGATAGGAAATAAAGAAAATTGTTGTAATATAAATTATGGAACTGTTACTTTTGTCTATGACCCCCAAACCAGCATCAAGATAAGTGGAGAAAATTCTCATTATTCATTAAAACTAAATTCAGCATTTCCTAGATACAGGGGTTTTTTGCAGTGGTTAAAAGCTTTTTTTTATAAAACTGCATATTACCTTCCAGGCCTGTAACTTTTGGGTGGGGGCTATTAACACTGATGTAACTTTTTACTGAAATAGAACCAGATTAACCCAATCAATTGTTTATTAATTGCAGGCTGGCAAAAGAAAAAGTTATGTATGAAAAAGAAGCAAAACAGCAAGAAGAAAAGATTGAAAAAATGAAAGCTGAAGCATGTGATGATTATGGAATTAAGAAGCAGGTAAAAATCCTTATTTGTTTTCATTTAATCACAGTAATTTTTAGATCGAGGAATCTCCTGTACTTTTTTCCAGACTCTTGTTATATAAATACTAGACTAAAATCCTGTCAATTATAGAAGTCATAAAAAGCAGCTGTAGAAATTTCTTTTAGGTGTTAAACTATAGGGATTATAGTAGATAGATAGATAGATAGATAGATAGATAGATAGATAGATAGATAGATTACTTAGCACTTTGTGTCAGGATGGCTGTTACTCAGTAACTGTGTGTAGAGCCATCACGAACTGTTTCTCAGAAATACTAAGAACCGGTAGTAAATACATGGTCTGGATGCATATAGGTAAATGAAGTGCTTGCTGCTAAGTGGAAGTGTCTCACAGCAAAGTGAGAATGCCTGATACTTAATATGAAGGGGAAACATTCCAGCTCTTGAGTACACCAGTATCCTTTCGGTAAAATCACAGACCTCAGAGAAAGAGAGCAGTGGGTATGCAGATGCGGAGCTGCTGGTGTTTGTAGTGAAGTCATAGATTAGGAAAGTAGCATGCTGTACTTTGGTCTTCTCAAGAGTATGGTTTAGTGTCACTGTTACAGTATCATTACATTTTTTCTTGGAAGGTTTCCCACAGGGATAGTGGTTGCAGGCAGTTGATACATACCCTTTTGGAAGAAAAAATGTCGCATTTCCTGCTCATGCGGAGAAGGCTTGGGTTTGGGAGATTGGTGTTTATTCTCTACAGAAGTATGAAATGTCTGTGTTTCACTGTGGTCTTTATATTCTTTCAACTAACTGTGTTACCTTTTGATTACTTTTTTTCCCCCCCAGGTATTTCCCAGATACTTTCTCTCAAATCTTCACAGAAATCAAAACTGTAAACTAAAATTATTTTCACTTAATAGTCATGAACATAACCTTCTGGTGTCCTGTCTTTATTTTTAAACAATGGAAGAATAGGTTAAAGAGAATTCAAATATAAAATTAACAAAAGATAGGAGAATGCACTTTTAGAACAAGCTAAACCAACTTTTTTTAGTAAATTCGTATTTCAGTTCATATGTCTATGTCCTGCCTTGCTTTCATTATGCCATGGGAATGAAATACAAATAAAGCGTTTGTAGAAAAATAAAGATTTGTATTTATGGAGCGGAGCTGTCTTCTGCCTCACCCGACTGAGACTTGAAGATCCTCCCAAACAGTAGCCTTTTTGAAGATCTGGTACTAAAAAGAACTAATGAATTCAATTCCTATTTTAAGTGTTGCCCATTCATCAGATTATTTGACTGCATCATGGTATTTCCACAGTGACCTGCAAGATATCATGGAAGTCAAAACCAGCAATGGCTGGGAACTTCTGCTGAAATTAAATGTTACATACTACTTGAAGGTATTTTCAGAGACCAATGACAAAAGCCTTCACAGGAACAGTCTTGGATTCATTCAGAAGTTGCCTGATCCACTTTGAAAGCAATCAGTTCTTGCAATGATGTCTTCACTTCTTGTTCATTTAGTGCACTTCGCATTCTGGAAGTTGTTAATATTTTAGGTTATTAAAAATTTGGAGAATTAAAGTTACATAGTACCAGGCGAGTTTGCTCAAAACAGTATTTTGGATACAGATAAGACTTTGAGATGTTTTTCAGATAAATATCTGGAGGTTACACATTTTAAGAATTGCCTCTGAGAGTTAATAATCTCTAATTTCTTTTCTAGGGTGAGTAACACTTAAAATACAGGTGTAGTCTTTATTTTGGTAATGAAAAGTAACAGTTAGGGGATGGGAACAAATTCAGTCGCTTGAGACTAGGAGAAAAGTTTTAACTATTAGTTTAGCTGAGGTATTAGCTAAATCATATATGTGTGTGTGTATAAAAGCAATACTTTCTCTTGATGTACTACTGTTCACATTTAGTTTTCTAGTTATAACTCAGAACACACAGTTTTACATACAAAAGTGAATATGGAAAGTTTCACTTTAAGGTGAATAGTGCCATTTCTACAGCATATGTATTCTTCAGAGTGTGTCTGGTCTGTAATGAAGGATCAGTCCCTTTGAAGAGCAGTAGGGTGTGACTCAGTATTTTTCTCCTAACTCCTTATGCAGTGGGGCAGCTCATGATTCCAGTGGACTCAAGTGTTGTCTAGCTGAGGCAGTGACCATCTGCAGTGGTTGGCAGTTGTTCGATGCTAGCCTGCATCTGAACTGTCCAGAAGGACTTGCTTAATGAGGAGCAGGTTCAATACCAGAAAAAGGAAAAGGACAGTTTCCTTGCAGTGCTGGTAGGTGCTGACCAAAATTATAATTTGAAGATTCCATTTTAGCGTGCAAGAAGACTTCATTATGATAACAAATATTAAAATACTTTTGATTTATCCCACCAGGTGCAAATGCTGCTTATAGTTTCTCTGGGTAGCAAGAAGTAGTGTAGTTCTACCTCCCTGCAGATTTTGTCATAATGAAGTCTTAGTTTCACAGAATAACAGAATCACCAGGTTGGAAGAGACCCTGCCTGGTTGGAAAGAGCTCCTCCTTCAGCTTTCATGCTAGAAGTGGTAGGTGGTTTGTTGTTGACACATTGCCATTTCTTCAGGCACTCAAACACTGTAGAAACAAAACAGTGTTCTCCAGTTTTTTACTGAAGCTTTCCTTCAAGGTCCTTCAGGAGTCTTTTGATCAATGTATTTGACAACTTGCCTACAGCAAGTGGGCTGTTGTATCCTGTATTTGTGGATAGCTCAGGCTTCTTTTGGGCCTGAAAGGAAGTAGAAATCATAAAGCTGGGTTTCCTACAATTCTTGTGTGTATTTGTGGGGTTTTTTCCTGTCCAAATTCACCTTAGTGCTGTATCTCCTTTTGAGTTCCTGCCTTCCCTATGCCCAGCTTTTTCCTACAACATCTATGCTGTTCTACTCTCTGTATCCCCACACCACACCACCCCACCATCCTGGCCAAGCACACTGATATTACCAAGACCCAGTGCCTTGATACTACTCCCTGTTTACTGCTGAGGTGAGAAGTACTACAATGGTGTGGATTTAAGTTACAAATATGAATTAACCAACCAATAGCCTTACCATGATTATTTTTTGTATGCTACAATCTCTTACTTAGTGAGATTACTAAATTTTGGAACCTTTGGTGTTTGTGATACTTAGAGATTGCTTTTTTTCTTTTAGGTTCCTGTCCTTCCACCAGATATGGCTGTAATTAGTGGATTCCAAGTGTTTTACAGACTTTTTGAGGAAAAGTAGTTCAAACCCGTAGCACTTGTTTTAGCAAACAATTATCTGCATATCTTTTCTTAATTCTCATCTTTGAGTAGATCCATACTGTTAGGATTATCTGTACAACAGAAACTGGGCAAGTGATTATGTGACAGTATTTGAAAGCTAGACTTTATATTCATATATGTATATATAATTGGTACATATATGACTCATTTACATTTGTCACAGTTTTTAGCCTACCTCTTCTGTTTCGAGCACCACTCTTGTCACATGAAACAATACTGCCATTATACCCTGTGACCCAGTAGTATATCAGGCTGTCCTAAGAGCAAGGAGATCCCTATGGAGGTTTGGTGGGGGGTTTTTTGGTTTTATTTTTGGTTTTTCTGGGTTGGGTTGGGTTGGTTTGGGTTTTGGTTTTTTTTCTTTTGTTTTTCGTAGCTTTCAAATTATTTGTGGATCTGCATATCTCTAAATCTCTTGGTTGGATGTGGGTCAGCTGGGAAAAAAACCCAAATCAGCATACTCTGCTTCTGTCTTTTTGAAGCTGATAAAACTGATATCTCTCCCTCCCTCATTATTATTGCCACATTTTTTAAAGTTATTAAATTGTTCTTATCTCAACCCACACAGTTTACCTTTTCTTCCTGTTACCTTCTCCGTATCAGGCAGGAGCAAGTGAGCTGCTGCCTGGTACTCAGTTGCTGACTGGGGTTAAACAACAGTCCTTAGCTAGAACTAGAATTGCCCCAGTCCCCTCAGTGGAATTTGAGTAGCTGCAGTGCATGTCACAGGGATGGATGGCTGGCACTGGAGTTTGAGTGGCTATTGTGCTTGTTACCCTTACAGTTTTGGCCAAAAGTCGGGCAGAATTTTGATAGAATTTGAAGAAGGAACACTTTTAAAAGTCCAGTCCTAAAGCTTATATAATTATTTGAGCTTTTGATTTTGCTTTATTACGTATATTTGTAAAGGTAAATAGTCTGTCTGGGACTATCAGCATTACTTGAAAAAAAGTGGTTTATGCCAAAGTTAAATGATAATGGTTCCACTAAATTCCTGTTCTAGTCTCCAGCTGTTTGCACCTACTGAATATAATTCTAGGATTTATCATCCTTCTGATTTTTATTCATCATTGCATAACCATAGGCAAATATAAATAAAACTTGGGTAACCCTTTGGAAATTAGTCAGTATTGTTTCAAATAGAATGATTTGGGTAGATTTGTTCATTTCTTAGAGCAGGCAGGACTACAGCTTACAGATTTTAGATTTTATGCCTTCCCAAGTCACTTACCTAGTGGCACATACCAAGTAAGTTACTAATTTCATACCATCTGCCAGCTTTACAACACACAAATCTTTAGCAATGCTGGTGCAAGGAAGTAATTATTGGATATTCTCACTCCTATAGGTATTCTACTTCATAAAGCAAAAGGCATCATCTCATGCGGTTTATGGCACACCTCACTCTATGGATGTTACATTGACCGATGAAAGTGTAAAATTAGAAACTAAGTTTTTTCTCTCAAAAACCAAATGGACTAAGTGACACTTAAAAACATGGTGATAATGTCTTGTTTACATAAAGCCTTCCTGAATACATAAATACATTCTTAGCTATAGCTTAACATACCTTTTACAGTGACCTTTTGGTAGAGCAGCACTCATACTAGCAGGACAATACAACATAGGAATGACAGAAATAAGCCATTTAAAGGGGAGGTTTTCTGTTGCAGGTTATCCTGAATGTAGATGTTTCATATTTAAATATATAACAGATTTTCATTTATAAATAGATTTAACATCACTGAACAACTCTGCACATCTTTTCTTCTCAGTATTTGGTGTTCAGATCCAGAAATGCTCCATGAAATAAATGTTCCCTTTCTTAAAACTGATGTTGTTTTCTTTAGGAGGTGGCAGGATTTTCAGATTCAGTGGGGTGCCAGTTAAGTAATTTTGTTCAAAGTGCATGGTGAGAATAATCTTTATCCTAAAATGAAGCACAAGGATATGTAATAACTTTTTATGCATGATAAGTATCAAAAATATGAGCCTGCTGGTCTTTGCTTTTCATTTTTCTTTACCTTTGTCTTTCAATCAGAGCCTCCTGCAGTCTGCACACAATGTGATCAATAACTCAATAACTTTTTTCATGCAGTAATTATCTCTATGGGGTATTATCTGAACACTCTTTTTCTTTATTACCCAAAAGATGCAGGAGATATTTATATAACCAGCTGATCCCATTTTGGATGAAGCTGCTTCGTGACAGCAGGAGAAAGTTTGTTTTAAATAGACTTTTTAACAGATGCTGAAAACCTTACTAAGCTGTACTTTTTTCCCAAGGGAAAGATTATTCTGTATACTGTCTTGCACTTAATACTTGATATTCAGTTAAGCACAGAGTAAATGGAAATGTCCTGTAAATTAACAGAGTTTTAGGCAGTTATGCCAAGTGAGTATCTTGTAAGAAAAGAAGCCTATTCAGAAGATAGGCAACTGTTCTGAAGTTCCTAGGTAATGACTAGATTGCTGATTTTTCAGAGTAAAGCCTTATCCTAAGAGATAATGTTTCTATCTGGAATATATTCTAATTTGACTTCCAATTTTCACAGATCGAGATCTTGCAAGAGTCACGAATGATGATTCCAGACTGCCAGCGCAGACTAGAAGTTGCACATGCAGAGCTTACTCAACTACTAGTGAGTATTGCACCACACCCCACTGATCAAGAAGTGCTAGGTGCACTTGGATAAACAACTGCAGCAAATTAAAGCTGGATTAAAGAATTTGTTTCCGTAGGTCCAAAGATCAGCATCCTGTGAGATACCAGTATTTTGCTTTAGATAACTGTCTTTGCAGACTTGGTCTTCAGTATGTGAAGACTGTGTGTGTTAGAAGTTACCTTTAATGGAACGTACCTTTGACATACGCTTACACCAGACTGTGAAAATGGACTCAGAACTCCTGTGCTAGTTCCATCCTCAGAGGAATCAGTTCACCCACTTTTGGTTTTATAGATAGTATAAATGTATATAATATGCTTGTAGGGAACTGAAATAGTCAAAATACTTTGGTTACTGCCTTTATTCTGCTATGGACAAGTCAGATGAGTCTTTGCTGACTATTTCTTTATGTTTTATTAGTGAAGTGAGCAGTACTGCCATGTTTTTAAAGATACAAATACTTGCAGAAATAAAGAGTATTTTGTACAAATAGATTCACTGAACCTGTACTACGTTTGGAGATGATCATGCTTATTTTAAAAGCTGACGTCTCATCAAGAACTCAGCTACATGTTTCGTACACAATAAATGGTATTGTGAGACTAAAAATATACAGCCTAAATTGTGTCTCAGATATAGTGATAGCTAAAATGCAAATACTTTTTTAATGGAAAAGTCAAGGTGTTCTAGTCTCAGGTAGTTTGCCTCTACTGTTTTCCAGAATAAATGCTCAGTACTTGGCAGGATTTAGGGTCTTTTTGTCATTCAACTACTTACTTAACAGTTAGTAAGTCTAGATTTCAGTGGCATGAAGAAATGATGCTATTGACTCATAGTATGCAAACTTAAAACAAGGAATGGGGGCAGTTACTATTGTTAAGAATTTGGAAGTCTTCATGTGTTGCTTTCTGTGCTTAGCTCACCTTCAATGCTTTTATTAAAATTTACTGTATCCGTAGTATGTTTTTCAGTTGTCAGTCTACTGACCATTTTCTAAGAGGACTCTTGGTCTGAAGTTTGTTCTTACTGATACCTTGGTTTTAAATATTTAACGTGATAAAATAAAGGTATGTGTATCTACTTGCACATGCCAGCCATTATCTGGGACCTTAAGCAGGACAAAAGAATTTACCTGTGCTTTTAGTAACATAGAATGTGCGTTTTCAAAAGTTTTATATTCCTCTTTCATAGAATGGTTTGGGTTAGAACGAACCTTTATAGATCATCTGTTCCAGCTCCCTTGCAATGACCAGGAACATCTTCAACTACATCAGGTTGCTTAGAGCCTCATCCAGCCTCACAGTGAATATTTACATGGATGTGGCACCTACCACCTCTCTGGGCAACCTGTCCTATAGTTTCATCACCCTCACTGTAAAAAATTTCTTTATATCTAGTCTGAATCTATCCTCTTCTAGTTTAAAGCCACCACCCCTTGTCCTGTCACAACAGGCCCTACTAAAAAGTTTGTCCCCACCTTTCTTGTAGGCCCCCATTAAGTACTGAAAGGCTGCTATGAGGGCTGCTCAGAGCCGCCTGTTCTCCAGGCTGAGCAAACCCAACTCTCAGCCTGTCCTAAAAGGGGAGGTGCTCCAGCCCTCTGATCATCTCCGTGACCACCTCTGGACTCACTCCAACATCTCCATGTCCTTCCTGTGCTGGGACCCCAGAGCTGGATGCAGCACTGCAGGTGGGGTCCCAGCAGAGCAGAGCAGAGGGGCAGAATCCCCTCCCTGGCCCTGCTGGCCGCGCTGCTTTGGATGCAGCCCAGGACACGTTTGGCTCTCTGGGCTGTGAGTGCCCACGGCTGGGTCATGTCCAGCCTCTCAGCCACCAGCACCCCCAAGTCCTTGTGGGCAGGGCTGCTCTGATCTGTCCATCCCCCAGCCTGTGCTGATACCAGGGTTGCTCTGACCCAGGTATAGCACCTTGCACTTGGCCTTGTTAAACCTCGTGAGATTTTCATGGGCCCACTTCTCAAGCTTGTCCATGTTCCTCTGGGTGGGCATCCCATCCTTCAGGTGCATCAGCTGCACTACTCAGCTTGGTTTATCTGCACATTCACTGGTCTCACTTTCTATGTCATTAATGAAGATATTAAATAACACTGGTCACCATACAGACACCCAAGGGACACCACTTGTCACTGATTTCCATCCAAACATTCAGTCATTGACCACTTCTCTGACTGTGACCATCCAGCCAATTCCTTATCCAGTGAAGAGTCTGCCCATCAAATCCACCTCTCTCCAATTTACAGAGAAGGATGTTGTGAGGGTCCAGGAAGTCCACAATGACAATTCCCTTTTTGTTTTCTTTAAGGACTTCACCTGACTACCATGACTTTTCAAATGTTATAGAGAGGATTTTGGCAACTACATCAGGCAATTCCCCCAGGAATCTGGGAAGCATCTTGTCAGGTCCTGTAGATTTAGGTACATTCAGGTTCCTCAGGTGGTCATCCTGATAAGGTAAAGATTAGATAAAAAACCTAATCTTTACTTAGAATGGGAGGGACTTTGCTCTCCCAGTCCCTATTTCATAGTCTGTCCACTTCAGAGGTGTGGGAAGAAGCTGCCAGTAAGACAAAAACATTGTTGAGTACCTCAGCCTTCATATTTGCTTGAGGAGGTATACTTACAGCTTTTTACTGGCTAGGCTCGTAGTTCAATGCCTTAGAAAGCCTCGGGCAGCCTAGAGAGGTAGCACGGGCAATCCAGCATTTCAGTAGCTCTAAAAGCGGCAATAGTAGTTGCAAAGCTGATACCACCAGCAGAAGCAGAGAGGGAGAAATACAGCTTTTGGTTGCCAATTCCTGCAATTAGAAGCTTTCAAATAGAAACAGAGACAAGATGTTCGCAGAAAGGGTGCAAGCCAAAGAGGCCGGGCCCCCTCTTGGTCCTTTCTTTTATTGGGAGAAGGGGAAAGGGGAGGATTGGGGGCGTACCCAGGGTGACCGGCCAATGAGACACTGCTAAAGAGTTTGAGTTACATTTGGTTTTGCCCGCGTTTGGAACAAAGGGCTTCAGAGCACATGACAGAGGCAAGTCCTGGCTTGTCTCAGGGAGGGGAAGCTCGGAACAGGCAGCAACATTTGCTAGCAGTTTTTTTACCTTCTTAAATTTAATCCCACAACAGTTATTTTCAGAGTACTCAAAAATGTTGTTTTTGATTACAGGAAAACGAAAAAGAATTGGAAGAAGCTGAAGAGTATAAAGAAGCACGTTCCATACTGGAGTCAGTGAAGCTGGAAGCCTAGCTGTTTTCCAGTTCTCTCTTTATATGCATTAGCACGGGGTCTGTTCCACAGTTTCATTTGACTTATGGCTCTACTACTATTGTTGACTTGCTAAAGTTCCGTTTATGCAAACTGGGCTTTCTCTAACTGCAAGGTGCATCAAAGAATGTTCTGAAATATTTCTGTGTTCCATATTCAGGCAAAATAGATACATTTCCAGTTCACCTCAATTGAAAAAAGAAAAATAAAGCCCATTTAAAGTTAGTGTAATAGTTAATATAGAGAACTTAAATCTGAACAGTTGAAGTTTGGCTATGTGAGGGACCAGTAAATAGTTCAGAATGAAATAGCATCATAGAATGGTTTGGATTGGAAAGGTTCTATCTAGTTCCAACCCCCTGACATGGGCTTTAGAAGCACCTTATATTTGAAATAATTTCAAGCCATTACAGCATAAAAATCTGTATTGAAAGAGAAAGTAGACTAAATGACTGTTACAGTGCAGATACTGTAACACGCATATATCAAACCAGGAGTCCCGTGGAAAAGAAATATATATGGACAGATTCTTGCTAGATGTTTCAGAGATGTTTATTTCTCCAGCCGCATGGCCGGAGCTCTGCCGAGGAGCTGTCACAGTCACCGGACCCGAGGGTCCTTCTGCCCGCGCAGGGAAACACAAACCAACCAGTGGGAACGAGGCTGAGCAGGGGCATGCGGCTGGAGAAATAAACATCTCTGAAACATCTACCAAGAATTTATCTGTCCATATATATTTCTTTTCCATGGGACTCCTGGTTTGATATATGCATGTTACAGTAATCCCCACTGTAACAAGACCCTTCCCAGTCACCCACCTTTTCTCTGTGGTACAATTTTTCTGTAGTTTTATCAAGTATGTACTCCTTGTTTATCTTGAGTCCAAGACAAAACTAAAAGCTGACTCCAGATCTTTCTCAGTGAGCATGGAACTGATTTGTAGAGCCCAATTCATACAATTTCCATTGATCAAAATTATTCTACTTTTCAAGAAGCAGAATGTAGCAGGTGACTAGTATATTGTGAGTTCCATCTGCTAATAAGAGTTCTGGACTGAATGCTTTTCTTGAAAGCACCTTGGCCTAAGTGATTTTTTTTTTAACAAGGTCAAACCCCAGGACATGGAAGAGAGCTAATGGGTAAGGGAACAACACTTAGTCTGCCCTGGAAGACCATTAAAACATTATGTACAAAAGCTGTGGTTTTTTCAGAGTAGCTTCTCTAAAGCAAATAGTAAGTTCTGTTGATAAACAAGAAAGCTTTTTACATTAGTTTTTATAGTTTGAAAGTGTTCTGGCATGTTTCTTAAAGGCAACACAAAGCACAGTGTACCTTTTGTGTGGTGCTAAATTGAATACTCAATAAAATTCTTTGTTAATTTGCCTGAGTTGGAGTAAACTGCTGTTTCAGTACTTATTATGTACTTTAAGCACATTTAGAGTAATGTCTACTTCTCCATCACTCTTAAAGCACTGCTCTGACAGATCAACACCAAAAGATTGCTGATTGAATCAGTCAGAATGATATACTTTTGAAGTAGCCCCAGACCAGTACCAGAGAGGGCTAAGAGGTGAAACCTGCTTTGACAGTACAGTTTCATAAGAGAACATGCGTACCTTCTTACCAGCATTGTGTTCTAGGCATGGAACTGCCAAGCAGACACTGCCTGGTTCACAGCACATATGAACTGCTATTGAGGAAAACATCTGTCTTTGGATACTCATTTCACCAGTTTTGTTCTATGGACCTTCACTGGGAAAGGTGGCTGGAGTGCACAAAGCAGGTCGTGTGTCTCAGCTGACAGCCATGAGTCTGCTTGCAGCCATTGAGTGGAGTGTGGTGAATAAATGCTGCGCTGAAAAGGAGGTGTAGGGAGATGCCAAGTCTGCTGGGTAAACAGGATTTAGAATAAAAATTGCTCTTCTTCAGAAGAAAGAATATACACTTCTGGGAAAAAAGCCCACAGAAAAATGATATGCAGTTGCTGAGTACCACAAGAAATGTGTATGAGAGCTAGACAGGTGTGACCCATAGTGGCTAAAGGCAAGTAGGATTGTCATATGGTTTAAGTTGGCATTTAGAATGAAAGTCACACAGCCTTTAACTATTACATAAACTCCAGGGAAAAGTTTCTTGCTACAGTAGTTTCTAGGGTGACTGGTTTCTCATGTTTGTCTAATATGTCTCTGTCCAAGCCATTTCCTAGCTCCCTACTACTGCATCATGAACCAAGATGATACTGTGATATACCACTGACTTCTCTAAAAATGGCCATGTTCTGTAGTACAGGAAGTAGCCAGCCTCACTGATGAAAATCAAGGTATGTTCACACCTGAAAATACTTTGTCTCCAGATACCTCTGGAACTGTCTAACTTCTGAAGGGGACAGCAGCATGTTTTCAGACTGCCAACATCCTTTAGGAGAAGGAAAGAGCTAACTGTACACAAGTATTTTGGGTTAAATCCACAAAAAGCCTAAACCACACAGAGCTGTTCTATTTCCCTGTAACAACATCCTGTTTTGGCAACCCACCTTCCCCATATCTGGTGAAACCTTTCAACAGAGCTCCAGTCAATCTGCATTCAAACACGTGGGGGTGGGGGAGGGACTTCAAGTCCTTGGTCTAACTCAGGAGGTTCAGATCAAGGGAGATGCTCAATAACCGGGCCATACTTACTCCTAATAGTCTGGGGTCCTCAGAATTGCCACGTTAGTATGACTGGTGGCTGCACAGCTCCTTAAGACTGGGCAATCACCAAGAATTTACTAGTAAAATTGGGTGGTCTGATCACCCCAAAAGGTACAGTTCTCTGTTGCAATCCAGTTTAAACCCAGAAAAGCAAAGCAAGCTAAGTCTCTGTGCGTAAACCGGAAAGAACTTAGAAGGTTCAAAATATCCCCAGAAACGAGATTAAAACCAAATGAGGTTAGATGTTGATGCCAAAAAATGGATGTATTTTATTTAATAGTAAAAGAGGTGAAGAGAAGAGAAGGGAAGAGAAAAGAAAGAAAGAAAAAGAAAGAAAGAAAGAAAGAAAGAAAGAAAGAAAGAAAGAAAGAAAGAAAGAAAGAAAGAAAGAAAAAAAGAGAAAAAAGAAAGAAAAGGAAAGAAAGGAAAAGAAAAGAAAAAAGAAGAAAGAAAGAAAAGAAAAAAGAAAAGAAAAAAGAAAAGAAAAAAAGAAAAAAGAAAAAGAAAAGAAAAAGAAAAGGAAAAGAAAAAAGAAAAAAGGAAAGAAAAGGAAAGAAAAGGAAAGAAAGAAAGGAAAGAAAAGTGTGTGTGGGGTGGGGGACAGGGAGAGGTGACAGGGGTTAGGTGGAAGCAGATCACCCATCCAAGGGTACCAGCCACGTCTCGTTGCTCCCCTCCATCTGGTCTGCTGGTGGTGAGGGTCCCCCGTCGCTGCTGTGGCCACGCTACCACACACCACCACACCACACACCATCTGCCCGGTGGAGGATGGGCAGTCACTGTGCCTCTGACCAGAGGCTTTTCCCAGATACCCAAAGCCTCTCCTCCCTCTGCCCTTTGGTGGAGGGTCTGTTCAAGCCTGGCAGCTGATAGCCCTAGGGCTGTGGTCTCCATCTTGGAGGTGTTAAGCCTGTGCTTTGTGAAATGTCCCCAGCGAGTTTTTACTTTATCTTATCTTCATCAGCCAGGGCCCCATTCAGGGTGCAGTAGTCTTCTTTGCAGCCTTTGTAATACAGTCTTAAAAGTCCTTCAAGAGAATGTTTAAGTCATAAATTACAATATTTCAGTCCCTGACATTCTCTTCAACAGACCTGTATGACAAAAGAAGTAGAATAGGAAGTGTGTGCATTTAATATGTGGGTGATACAAGGATGTTCAGTATCTTCAAGGACAGTATCAGAAATCAAAAGGTTTCTGACTAACTGGAGAAATTTTAAAATACTTCTTTTAGTAAGGATGTATTTAAATAAGAAAATAAAGCAAACTTAGACATGGCAGCAGCAATTTTCTACTGCACCAACATAGGAAAAAGTAAGTGCTAGACACCATTTGTGAGTGATATAAAAGAATTTTAGTGAATTACATGCAAAACATTAGCTCATAAGACATGGGCAACAACCCTTACACTCCCCTTCTTATTAGAAAGGCTTTATCTAGAAGCATTATTGCAGCTAGAAGCTGCAACTAAAAGGGATGAACAAATAAGAAGGATTCACAAGAAAACAGTGAGAACTACTAAAAAGACTGAAAAATGGTCTGTGCAAAAGAAGGAACAAATCCAGACATTTTAGCCTGGAAAATACTGAGGGTAGCAGTGGTAATAGTCTTCAAGCATATACAGAATTACAGAAGAAAATAGTAACATTTTCTTGGCAGACAGAGTAAGATGCAATGAGCTTTAGTTACAGTGAGGGGAAAAATATTGGACAGGTTCCTTCCTCAGGAAACAACTAAGACAGATGAAGCTCTGGAACAGACTGCCCACGGAGGCTGTTGGAGATGCCTTCCTAGAGGTCTTCTCATGACCAGGCAGCTCAGTCACTCATGACACAGGGACAGCTGATCCTTCCTCATATTTACACATTACAAGAGCATCCAAAGGTGCATGAGCATTCATCCTTCCTGAGCAGCACTTACCACCTCACTCAAAAATACAAGAGATTTGTGACACAGCTGAAATTAACTACTTTGAATACAGCACAGAGGAGATCCCCAGAGTCCCCTCAAAGGAGACAATTCAGTGATACCTACCTAACTTTTCAGATCTTGCACTGCACAACACAGAGGACTAAAGAAGGTGAAAATGGTCTTCCTTAATGAAAGAACCAGATGAAATAGTTTTTTCTGACTTTCCACTTCCTATTCACATTTCTGGACACTCATGAAACACACAAAATGTCAAAAATACTTCAGGTTCCCACTTGTCATTTTATTTTATGTGTTAATTTGTGCACAAACTAGCTCATTCAGGGCAAAGATAGGAAGCCAAAAGTTTGAAATGTAGCTGAAATCAGAAGGATGGAACTTGCAATGCAAGAAGTGAACTGTGGGGCCTGCTGGAAACACCTGTGAGGGAAGTAGCAAATTTAGTTCAAAGTCTCACCGTTCATACTCAGAGCAGGACTACAAGCTGAGGGAAGGAAGAAAATGTGTTTCCTATGGCCTAACCATTTTAACAACCCTTCTATCCGATCTCTCAGGGAACCCAATTGTAAGAACACTGAACAGAAAATACAAAGGAGAACCACTTCTGGGTTCTCTTCCATGTGCAATCTTGGCTATGCTCTGTTGTCACATGTAACAGAGGGCTCACAATAAATCCAAATAACAGGCTTAGGACTTCAAAGGTGATGGCAAAAGGGATGTGTAATGGCCACCTTCCCCAGTTTTCTGAATACAAATTCAACAACGGTGAAAAAAATCAGCTCTTGAACTTTGCAGACTACTTGCTAGCACGTCCCAGGATCCAGTATTTCAGGGCAAACATCTCCACTCTAGAACCACTCAACATAAACATTACCTTTAACAGAAGGAAAAAAAATTCTACAACAGTTTTGTTTTCTTAACTGTCCTGAAGTTACTGTAGATGTTACATTAGATAGAAGGAAACTCAGTAACCCACAGAAAGAGCCTCAATTAATAAGGTTAACAGAGGCTGAATAGGTTGAAATTGGAAAAATAAGCACATTATTTATGTATCAATTACTACTTGCTCTCCATTTCAACAAAAGGAAATAAAATTTTCTCATCTTTGCTAACAATCCAGAGGCCTCCTCCTGCCCCTGCATAATTAGCAGTAAATTTCACCACAGCTCTCCATAAGCAATCAAAAAGGCTACCTAATTAAAAAAGTAATTAGTTTACACAGATAGATGTGAGTGGGTAGATTAGTTGATGAAAATAAAATGAAATTCCTCTGGATGCTTTTAGTGACTCAGCTTTCTGCTCTTTTACAGCTTCTACACATTTCTAAAGGAGCAGGTTAAAAATAAGTAAAAAACCCCTTCATTTGTAAACAAAGAGAGTATCTTTCAAAACGAATTGATCAGATTTGGCTTGTCTTCTGTTTTCAACACAAAAGATAAACTTCATATTTTATAAAGTATAAAAATCAGTGCCTCCATAAAAGGACTAATCTGTTATTCATTTTCTCAGGTCACTTACACAATATCTAGGCACCAAACAACCAATGCTGAATCTGTAAAAGGAAGGTTTGAGCACTAACACTCAGAACACAACAGGATTTGTAAGAAGCCAGAACAGCTCCTGATATCAGACCCTGACCAAGGGGTCTTTTCCCCTAGTCATCCTGCCATCAGCAGAAGTCAGAGAAAACATGTCAAGCAGGACTGCAGTGCTCCAGAGGGCAAACATACACCCTGACACTCCTGCTGTTTTCCCAAATGAAGGAAACTCCATTGCATTTTGTGGTGGCATCAGGGAGCTGTATTCGCACACTTGAGCTGGGGACATTTGGGGAGCACAAAAGCCAATAGCCAAAACTCGAGGGAAGACAAGAATAACAAGAAGTATTAACAGTAACCCTTGATGAGAACTAGGAAGGCTTTGTCAGAGAAATCAGTGAGTTAAGAAGCTTCCTTCCTCAAAGGCTTTGTCATGGCCAATGCCTTCTGATAGACCTCACCTCGATGAATCCATCAAATACTATTTGTCACATTCAAACAAAATTGCAATACCAACTCTAACCAGCACAAGGGAGGAAACTGGCTTTTTAACAATGTGGGAAAAAATGCAATTAACTAAAGATTCTTCGTTAAGCAAATTAAACAGCTGCAGACTTTGGTTTTATACTTTTTTAAATTAAGAAGGTTATAACTGAAACTAAAGTTTTAAACAGTGATACCAAAAAATATACAACTACTGTATACTGAACTTTTGAAACCATTTGTTTTTTAATGGGCCAGTAATAAACTCATTTTGTTTGTCTTTGCTATTTTTGGAGTGCTACCCACTAATTCAAGGAATATTGAGTCAACTGGCAATTTCTGGCTACTATGAACTCATGAGAATCCACTCTGAAGACATCTGAAATTCTACATGTATCCTCAGGCACAGTAAATGGAGCCAGTGGGGAGGAAAGAAAAGCTTTTAGAGTGATGAAAATGAAGCAATTTTCACATCAGAGCTAACAAACCTCAGATTACTTGCTCAAACCAATTTTAAATTGGTAATTATCAACATTACCTACATACTGTTCCACCAGCCTACACAAAGTGAGCTGGTGAACCTTGTCCATTTCTGAATACCATTGAACTTTTACAAAGACAGACCTAAAAAGCCATCACATTAGGTTTTCACTGTGCCAGGGCAAGAGAGCAGAACCCATGTCCTCAGTACTAGCCCCTTCAAAGGAGCCTAGATCTGAGCTGACATGGAAACTACTTTCTTTCATTAAACTGACAATTAAAAAGAGTGCTGCCAAAGTAACATCACAACACATCACAGAAATGAGGAGTCAAGGTAAGAATGGTGACGTTTTTTTCAAGACTGAACATTTTGCAGATAAAGAGAAAATTCCAGTTCCTTCTGCACCAAACACAGCACCTTTCAGAAACGCTCCAATTAACTTTTTAATAAAAAACTCAATTGGAACTAGACCAATACTTTATTTAGATACCCAAATACCAAGCTTAACTCAAAAATTACATCATCAGCTGCCTATGATTAAAAGCACTTCATAGCTGGCTTAATGTCAAAGAGATATGCTACTATTCAGGTAAGAGTTCCTTCAGAAATAGATGATTCACTTCCAACTTTACATCTCCTGCATGAAGCTCAAACAGGAAAATGTAGAGAATGCTCTGCAGGTCTGCGGACAAAAGGAAAGCCCACACACTGGACTAGCCAGACAAGCTGTACCTCCTCTTTGATTGCTAGGCAGAGCAGTAGACCACTATTACCAGGACAGGTTACCAATAGCACCGCAGTTTCATTTTGTTGTTATTCAGAACATCAATTAGTCTCTCCAACCCTTACTTCACTTTTCCACAGAAAAAGCCCCAAAACAAACAAACAAAACACCCCCCAAAAACCAAAACCCAAATACAACACCCCCCCAAACAACAACAAAATCCAAAAAAACCACACCCCCCAAAAAAAACCCAAAAAACCAATTCAAACCTAAATGTTTCAAGTTTGTTCTCCCAGTGGTGATGTTATGATTATTTCATTTTAGTACTTCTGTCCTCTAGGGTAAGTGAACAAACTACACTGAACTGAAAAAGCAAGAAGTGCTTTTAAGTTTACACACAAGCTTCAGAACTTTTTGACAATTTTAAGCACAGAAGTTAATCATCCCAGGATTATGCAGTATAATACAGGTAGTTAATACTGTTCATCAAACAGAAGCAATTACTCCCTTACAAGAGAAAAATCACACTCATTGCAAGAGTAACATATGAAAGGTACTTGAAATCTCTAGCTGGTTTTTTAAAGTCTTCTGCACTAGAGCTCAGGTTGTCAATGGTGGTAAATCTGACTAAGTGTCCAGGCGGAGAGGAGAGGGCAGGATGAAGAGGAATGAGCTGTAGAGTCTTTTGCCAGGTGGTTAGGCTAACTCTGGATGCACAAGACGTGGACTACAGGCTGGAGATGAATCCAAATGCTACCTCAAGCCAAAGAGAGAATGGCTGTGCCTTCGGAAACCCGAAAGCTGCTCAAAACCACATACATCATGCTAAACGTAGAACCATGATAGATCGTGGCAAGATGATCACAAAGGATCAAATGCTTTGCAAACCACAATAAAAATCTTACAAAGATGTTACAAGACAAAACATTCATCCTTTCAGCTTCCTTTTGAGCTACAACTACGTAAGAGAATTTAACCAATGCTTACATGGAAACCAGCCTCCCTTGAGCTCTTATTTCCACTAGGAATCTCACTAAGCAGTCCAAGGAGCCCACTACTGTTTTCAAACATTGAATTCAAAAAGGAACACACTCATCCTGACTGTATCAGGCTATTTTAACTCTGCCTCTCTAATTTTCTCCCTGCAGTGCAAAAAGCAGGCACACTCTGAGGACAGCAGAGTCTCTCAGAGGAGAGAAGAGCAGTGACAGCTGGGAGCCAACTAAAGTAAGGAAGGCCATTTGCAAGGAGGTTTCCTCCCCCAGCATGTCACCATCCCTTACAATAGACTCTCTCCTGCACCCCCTCACTGCTTCATTAGCTGTAAATGATGTGGCTTAAGAAGGAAAAAGAACTTTTTTAACATTCGGAGAGATCAGCATTGCACAAGGAGACTTGATTTGCTGATTACCAGCAACCAAGCCCCACAATAGGTTCTGGTCCCTTCCCAGTTTGGACACCCCAACACACGACTCTCTCTCTAGTTCCTCACCCTCAGAGTGAAAATAAATAACACCATGCTTGCCTCCAATGCTAAAAAAGAAAACCCAGTACTTCCACTTGATAACTACTCTCACATTGCCCATCTGAGCATGAAAAAAGCGGTAATTATGATGGAATTGCTGAAAAAGGCCACTTTCAGCCCAGTCTTACAAGATATATTGCCACCATGTTCTGCATTTTCTCACAGAATCACAAAATGAACTTGGTTGGAAAAGACCTTTGAGATCATCAAGCCCAACCTATCACCTAACACCTCCTCATCAACTACACGATGGCACTAAGTGCCACTTCCAGTCTTTCTTGTTTTAAACATGTCCAGCTACCAGTGTTTTTTTAAACACTCCACCACCTCCTTGGGCAGACGATTCCAGTGCCCAATCACTCAGTGAAGAATTTTTCCTTAATGTCTAACCTAAACTTCCCCTGGCGCAGCTTAAGACTGTGTCCTCTCATTCTGTCAGTTGTTTCCTGGGAGAAGAGACCCACCCCACCTGGCTACAGCATTCTTTCAGGCAGTTGTAGGGAGTGATAAGGTCTCTCCTGAGCCTCCTTTTCTCCAGGATAAACAACCCCAGCTCTCTCAGCCGTTCTTCATAGGGCTTGTGTTCCAAGCTCTTCCCCAGTCTTGTTGCCCTCCTCTGGATGTGTTTGAGCATCTCAACGTCCTTCCTAAATTGAGGGGCCCAGAACTAGACGCAGCACTGAAGGTGTGGCCTCACCAGTGTTGAGTACAGGGGAAGAATTACTTTCCTGGTCCTGCTGGTCACACTATTCCTGATACAGGCCAGGATGCCATTGGCCGCCTTGGCCACCTGGGCACACTGCTGGCTCATGTTCAGTCGGCTGTCAACCAGTACCCCCAGGTTCCTTTCTGCCTGGCCACTGTCCAGCTACTCTGTCCCCAGCCTGTAGTGCTGCAGGGGGTTGTGGTAGCCAAAGTGCAGGACTCGGCACTTGGACTTGTTAAACTTCATGTTGTTGGACTTGGCCCAGCCTGTCCAGGTCCCTTTGCAGAGCCCTCCTACTCTCCAACAGATTGACACTTGCTCCCAGCTTGGTGTCACCTGCAAATTTACTGATGGTGGACTCAATCCCCTTGTCCAGATCATCAATGAAGATATGAAACAGGACTGGCCCCAGCACAGATCCCTGTGTCTATCATATCAAACTCTTTCATGCTATGACTCTCAGGTGTGCATTCAAAGAAGTTTACCCATCCAGGTAATAACTGTTATTCTAGGCTGAAAGTAATTCACTTAGAGCAGACTTCAGTAATGCCAGGTGAAGATAAACCTAGTCAAACACTTACCATACTTGTGACATGTTATTGCTGCACTGTGTTGACTGGAAGCCTCTATTACTCAAGTACCATCCCGCCTGTGCTTGTCACTAAAGAATGAGGCACCCGCAGCCAGGCCAGATGCAATCATGGGACCACGAGCACAAGAGCCTGCTCTGTCAGTCAGGGTCAGGCAAAGAGGTTTCAAGGCTCTGATAATTTCATGTCTGATCACTATTCTACACATAAATAAAATGCTTCTTCTGTACCATGCTGCAGTTCCCCAAACACACTGTTTCTCCCAATACATCAAGTACCTTCTGCTCATTACAAAATCTGCTACCTTATTCTCAACTGGAGCATAAAGAAAAACTGGTTTTCCATTCTGTAGCTTCCCCAGAAACAGAAGATACAAAATTCTGAGTGCTGACTCTCAGCTTACCTTGTGGCACTCTGCGTACAGTAAACACCTACTGTAGGTAGCCTGTGTTTTTGGTTGAGAAGGGACAGCTAGCTTTAAATGTGAGGAAATCCGAAAGACTTAGGTTGAGGTTTGTACAAGTCCTTGCTACAGGTGAAGCATGAGAAAACTGTACCGCATTCATGACAACTTTAGGAGACAAAGATGCTTCTTTGTGCAGAATGTAATTTCAAACACTGTAAGCCATGACTAACTATCAACCACTGGTCAGGAGGACAGAGACCTCCTGGCAAAAGAGTTTGTGTTGGTACAGAAAAAAGAACATGGATTAAATAAACAGTGGTAGAAGGTCTGAAAATGAAACCCAAAAACTCAAAAAGAGTGTTTGTTGAGAAAACATTTATCTTTTCCAACCAGCAAGAGAGTCTCCTGATAATCCTGATTTTTTTTCCCCTAAACATTATCTGCAATTTCTCCCAACAGAACCAAACAGTCAAAACCCAAAATGTTTTTTTCCCAGAAGAAGAAAACCAAAAAAACACAGCCTTAAGAAAGAGCTGTCCCTTAGAACTAACATGGTTATGGTTATAAACATTAAGTACTTCCAACAGGATATCCTGAACTAGAGTCTGGCTGGTGCTGGCACAACTGCATTGTTGTACAAAGTACCAAAATAGGAGACAAATATCACTGACTGGGATGTGTGTGCGTGTGTGTGTATGTGTGTATATATATATATGTCTTATAAACACCTTAAGACTACAAACACTGCTACAGTGAAAACACAGAGATACTCAGTTAAAAAAAAAAACAACCAACAACAAAACAAGCCAAAAAAAAGAAAAAAGAAAAAAAAATCACCTCTCCACGGTAGAGGAGTAGGACAAGTCTTCAACGCAGGGGTCATCAGTGCTCTTGCAGCTCCTCTCCCCTGCTGCCAAGCACAGCCTCCCCACATTTTTGCTAATGTCACACAGACTTTGTTCCTCATCAAGAAACTTGACCTTTATATCTATTGCAGGCATCAGGCTGAAGAGTGAAATGTTTTCAGTGATAATGAGAACAAAATGTAGATTCCATCTCCTCTTTAAGTTACGGAGTGCATGAGCAGAGAATGACAAATACCCTGGCCTTTATTTTAGTATTTCATATACGAGTCGTTTTTCTTGATTAGACCACAAAACACCAAGACGTGCCCCATTTTACACTATTAAAAACCAAACACAGAGCTGCGGGGGAGTGGGGAAGAATACAAAACAGCGCGTTTCCTTCCGCTACACGGCAGAGCCATCACACAGTTTGACGGAGGAAGCAGCCCGTGTTCCCGGGTGTTCCCGGTTGTTCCCGGTTATTCCCGGCGAGGCGGGCGCCTGCCCCTCACGGAGCCCCGGCGCTCTGCCGGCGCCATCCCCTCGCTGCCCGCGCGGCGCATGCGCGGCAGGCGGCCGCCGGCGCCACCATCTTGGCGGCTTCGCGCCTGCGGCGCCCAGGCGCTCTGTGACGGGCAAGCCGGGATCCATTTCCCTAATTGGCCGTATCGGGAATAATTCACGTTCTCCGACTGCGCCGTTCGGCCCTACGCTGCCGCTCGGCGCGCGGGCTGGTCACATCGGCTCGGGGCCTCGCCCTGTGCTCCCCGCCTGGCCGCCGGGCGCAGCTCTCCGGGCCGCGCTCCGCGAAGGAGCCGCGATGGTTGGGGCTGGCGGCCGTCGGGAGCACCGGGCGAGCCCGCAGCGGGAGGCGGCCGCCGGCGCTGCTGCTCCTCTCGTTAAAATGGCCGCGCTGCCGGCTCTTTAAATTAGCCGTACTCGAAACGCGCATCTCCAGGCGCTGCCTGCGGGCGGGCAGAGCGCAGTGGCCGCGAATGCCCGTCCTGCGGCGGCGTCTGCGGGGGGGGAAGGGGGGACAGGGAACCCAAGACCGGGCTGGGGGTGGCTGAGACACAGAGGGAGGGCGGGGGACAGCGGCCGGGGGTCTCTGGGCCCGGCCGGGAGCGGGAACCACAGCCCAAGCCCGGCGCTGGGTGTTCTCAGCAGTTTAGATATTTTGTGTAACTCCCAATATTCACCCAAGCCTCATTACCACCTCCTAATGAGACCCCTTTACTCCGTGACGTGCAACCGCTCCATCTCATTAAGGAAATCGCTCTTCAATGCTGATTATTTTATTTGCAGCCATAATTATATTTCTTTCGGCTAAATCACGGTTTAATCGAGCCCACATGGAGGGCAGCAGCACTAATTACAGCGGGAGATGCGGTGGCGGCAGCGGCTCGCCCGCCCGGCCGGCGGAGGAGGCGCGGGCGCGGCGCTCCCCTGGCGCGGCCCGGCCGGGGGCAGGGCGGAGGGCCGGGGGCGAGGAGGTGGTCTCAAACACAACAACTTATTACTTCTAATTCCCCGACTGTCACCAAATCACCTGCACGAAACAAGAATCTAATTTGTTAAGCTGGCATTTCTGCAGATGGAAGATCGATTTTCTCTTTAGATTTCTCTAATTGAGTGAATATAGACGCCCCGAATTAGCCGCGCTCGGGCAAGAGGGGAAAGGAAAGGGAGAGGGAGGGAAAGAAAAAAGTCAACAAAAATCATCCTTGTAAAATAAGCCATATTACCTCTAGGATTGCCCCCCAAATAATAAAGGAAGGTGGATCGAAAGGTCCCCGATTGAGTGACAGTCATATTTCTGGAACTAACTGGTTTTTAAAAGAAAAGGTTAGGACAGCTGGAGAATGCTAAGTAACGGCGCGGGAGAGAGATGGCTGAGCTCTGAAATTGCTTACAGAATTACATTTGTTTTTCTTGTGATTTTATTAAAAGTCACTCCTCATCTCCAGAATGCGTGAAAATATCTACTTTCCACTCAGATACACCACATTAACTTGTTGGAGGCGAATTTGTTTGTTTGTCTATTTTATTTATTTGCCAGATAAGATTGATGCAGTCTTATTAGCGCTATATCTAGTTAGAGGAAGAGATAAGGATGAGATGTTTTCTTTTTATTCCAATTACTAGACTTGTCACCTAACTGAATAACTGATATATGATTATTTATCTTGAGTAAATAGAAATCAGAAAAGCAGCCAACTTAACACATACAAACAAAATATGTATGTTCTTTATTACTATATACCACCTATACAAATGAAGGGATTAAAACTGTGGCCTTAAAAGGGGAGAAAGTTAAATACTCCATCCACGTTAGCCTCTGGTGTATATTTTGTCATTGCTACATCTGGCGGAAGGGGATTTTAAAAAATACAGGTATGTGTTAAATAAATTCCTCAAGGCTCAGTAGTAAAAGTCTTCCCGGAAGTGTGCTGTTTGCCTAAACAGAGATGTACCTGAAAAATTATTTATACCGGTGTTCCCTTCGCCTTTCGGGGCAGCCCAAATAATTCCTGTACGACTGCATAAGCTATAGCCCCGTGCGTTACGCTTGGGCTCCGCATTTTTAAGTTTATAAACTTAATATTATGTCAAAAGCCTATACATACCTAATACATGCATGCATACGAAGCTGGATGGAGAGGGGGAGGTGACTTTTGTGTATAAAGAGTTTGCATCTGGCCGGGTGAGAGCGGGCAGGGGTGTCAGGCATTCCTTTATATTAAAATAGCTTTTTCCCCATAAAAGACTGGTTGTCATTGCTCTGATTAAAATTAATTGATAGAAGCCATCCTTTCAATCTAAAGTAACCGCTTCGCTGTCGAGAGATTGCCCGCAGCCTGCCCGCGAGGAGACGCTCGCAGGCGCTGCCTTTGGCTCCGCCGTAGCCGGATGCAGATGTTTAGATAAATAAGCAAATGGGAAAATGCTGTTCTTAACAGTGTTTGAGAAGAGGTGTCAGGTGGCCTGAGCTCTCCCCGCCGACCGTAGGGAGGCTGTTTTCGGGACACCTGACGGCTACGTTTCTGATGAGCTGCGAGCGCTCTTGCCACAGATACCTTGAAACTTCATAAAGTTGTTTTCAAAGAAGTATATTTATTGCAGAGACAAAACGCTACATGCAGCCTAATGTCGTAAAGCGGCTATGATCATCGTCACGTTTAGCTCTGACTAGAATGTATAAATTGGGATCTGTAGCTGCTGGCAGCCTGGTCCTTCGTTTCCAAAGAAGTCATATTTTCGAGAGGGTTGATTGAAATGAAAACACGTGTTTATGCTTTTCCATTTCTTAACTCCAAATTACCCCTAACGAAAGGATATAGTTTGATTTGTCATTTGTGTTTAGGGTATGTCGATGTGGAAAAGTAAGCAAGTAACACTCAAAAGCATAGCTGTAATTTACAATGAATTAAAATTGATTCTTTTCATCAGGCAAGAAAATAGGGAAATGTGAGGTCGTTAATTATTGAGGGAGGCGCTTCTCATTAAAGCGAACAATGTTACAATGCAGCACTGAACAGTTGGAATGTGAATAATAATATCCGATATTTCAGCGCTACTGTCTGGAAATAAAAATGAAAAAAAAAATTTAAAAACAAAGCCGCACGAACAAGCCAGCAACCAAAAGTTGTATTTGGTAAACGCTGTGAGCGTTGCTACGTGTAAAAACCAATTACGGTGCTCTGCATACAGCAGCCGCCTTAACTGGATGGATGCTCAAGAAATACATAAATAAAATATCAAATTACAAATCTTATCAGCCATCTTATCAGCAAAGCCACCCTGCTGACTTTAGCAGTTTAACCTTATTTTACTGGGTTTCTCGCTCCAAATATAATTATTCTGATAAAAGAAGGTTCTGTTTCTAAATCAGAACAGAATTGGTTAAATACACTTGTTTATATTACAGCCTCATTCAATCAGGGCTTGAGTTTAGCGCGGAGGGGAGAGGGGGAGCTCTGGGGGTTGGAAAGTTCTCTACCCTTTCTTACCAGGGTCACAGCGCTGGAGAATTAGGGTTATATTACTCCCAAACGCGGCACGCCCCGCTCCCGCGGCGCTCGCTCGGGCGGATCGGCTGCCGTGGGCGGGGGGCCGTCAGGGGAGAGCAGAGCCGGCCCCGGCCGGGACCCCGGGATCGGGCCCGCCGGGCGCCGCCGGGCAGGGCAGGGAAAGGAAGAGATGGGATGGAAAAGGAAAGAAAGGCAAAGGAAGGTGCGGGGGGAGATGATCTCCCAGTGCCTGGCCTCTTGGCAGCCGCTTCTGTACGAAATTCAATCTCTATTTTTTATGAGAAATAAACTGTCTAAATAAATTTTATTAGGGGCAACCAATATATTTTCTGGTACTGCCCTTTGTTCCAGTTCTACGTGTGTGTAACAATCTAAAACCTATTTATTGAGGAAAAATCACTGGATCCGTCATAGAAAATCCTTTTACTTTGCTCTGAAGTGATTTCTGAAGACACTCGTGTCACTCTGAAGATTTTTGGCCATTGTGCTAAAGCCTTTCCTTGTTAGGAACTTCAGTTCCTATGATCATGTGGGGAATACCGTAAATTGTAACAGGGAATGGACTTGACTGGCACTTTTCTGGCTACACTGGGAAAATGGAATGATGACGGGGAATAAAATCCTTGTAAATACATATCCAACGCTGCCCAGGTGAATTCGGGCACTTGACAAAACAGGAGTATGAGAAAGCGGAATGTGATTACGGTATTTTACATGTGCCCCATTGTCATTTTCTTTCTGACATGTCTAAGTGTCAGCCCAGTCCGCTCTTTTCTCTCCCGCAAAATTCCTTCTCTGATTTCCCCCCTTCCCTTAAGACGATTGCGCTCTGAAGTCTTGGAAGAAATGATTTAGTTTGTTTATACTGCTATAAAAATCAAGAGCAATAGAAAAGTCATAAAATGAAGCGCGCTATCAATCACACTGCAACATTGTTATTCAGCAGTTACTAACAGAGATTGATAATCCTTTGATTTCATCCCATTGTTATTACTTTGATGTGTCTGCACATTAACTATTACACATTTATTTATCGACCTGAAACATACAACAACACGGAATAGATGCACACACACGCCGTGCCACCTCGCCCGCGGCGCGGTCGGCAGAAACCGACTGCAAGCACCTTGAGCGCCCGCATACTTGTGCCGACACATACAGCTAAAACTGAACCCCAGGTGCCCCGGCCAGCCCCTGACCGCTCGCGTCACCCCGGCCCGGGCAGGGCCAGACTCCCGCGCCCGCGAAAGGCTGCGCGCCGCCCCCGCGCCGCCGGCCCGTCTCCCCGCCAGCGACTCCGCCGGCTCCGCTCCGCGCGTCCCGACGCCCGGCAGCGGGCCGGGGGGCTCCTCCAGGCAATTTCCACCGCCGGGTCTTCCCCTCCTGCCCTACAGCTGCACACAGAGAATAATTTTCAAAGGAAAAAAGCACAGCAAATGTGCTATCTCCGCAGTCCCCCAACCAGCCGGGGAAAAAAATATCCCGAAACTCCCACCCCACCTCCATCTCCTTTCTTTCTCTCTCTGTCTCCGGCTAAATTGTGGCCCGGCTCTGGGTCTCTGTCCCTGCTCTGAGCGGCCGTTCCCGAGCACTCAGGTTCTCTCAACAGCCCGACGCCTCGAAAGCTGAATTGAATCAATGTAGCCTGAGCTGGGAGGAGGGAAAAAAAAGGCAGCAAAACTGCCCTAGAGATCGGTCGGCCGGTTCCTTTGTCTCCTTCTTCAGTCTCTGCCGAAACCCCTGCACATCTGAGCTGCAAACAAAACCGCTCTTGCATCTGTTCGCATGCAGTATTTACAATGTTTTGTGTAAGTCAATTGGATGGCGGAAAAAAAAAAAAAAGCCATTGGCGCCGTATTATTTAACATAGACTTCACTGGAATCCCTTTTTGGTGGAAGCTTTATTTGCACTAAATGAATAATCCTAATTGCATCAGTTTTGAATTAAAAATCAATGGTAATCAAGCTGGAAGTAGTAAATATCAGTTTTCATTGTGCCCGGGTAGAGGGTATTTTTCTTGTTTTGCAAATAAAAATACAAGTCAAATAACTTTAAAAGGGCATTATGTTCTGCTACAAATACAATTGAAACGGATTGTTTAGGAGCAGATCAGAAATGGTACAGAATTTTGCACTTAATTTCCTCAGTTATCATTTACAATAAGAACCTCTTGGCTTGACAGCCAAGTCTAAACAGTAGTAAATTAGTACAAATTTATACTGATTTTACTCTAATAATCGTAATAAAAGCTTATAGATTTGGCACTAATTACATAAATGCCTAATGATCTTGAAAATTACTCTGGTTAGAAATATATTACTAATCTAAACTTTGTTGTTGGCTGGCTTTGAAAAATCAGAACATTAGAAATGGTTCGCTTCACTTCTGCAAAGCACTTTAAATTGTTCAAGTAGTTTAACATATTCAAGAGGAAAATAAAAAGCATTTAACTTTATTTACTGCTTTAAGCTGAGTTTGTAGGTTAGCCGAACTTGGAGACTTTACCCGAAAAATAGGGCTTACGGGCGTTTAAATCCCGGGCGGGGAGGCAGAGCTCCCCGGCCGGCCGGGACGCATGGTGCTGGGCTCCCTTGCCCCTCGTTGCGCACTGCCTCGGCGCAGGGCGGGGCAGGGCCGAGGTGGCGGGCAGTCTCGGGGGCCAGGCGAGCCTGTGCAGCGCGGCCCGCTGCGGGAACTCGGGCAAGTTTCTCTTTCCTCGACGCCCAGCAGCCGTCGGGGCTCGGGTGGGTGAGAGCCTGGCCGCGGTCTCCCCTGCCGCTCCCGCCACCGGTTCCCCGGGGCCGCCGGCCGGCGGGGCAGCGCTGCCCGACCCCGCGCCGCCCGTCTCCCCCGCTCGCAGCCCTCGGTGGGCGCTGAGCTTACGAGACCCCCGGGAGACTCATCGGGTCGGTGCGAGGGTGCGCTCCGAAGAGGCATTAAAAACAGTAAAAGCCGATAAACCAGGGGCGACCCGGAGCGGACGAGTGTGGCAATTGTGCACTTGGAAGAGAAGGAGAGAGGGAGAAGGCGGGCGGCCAAGGCGAGCGGAGCAAGGTAAGGGAGCGCGGGCGCGGTGCGGGCCGGGCCGGGCCGGGCCGGGGCGGCAGGAGGCCGGGGCGGCGGCGGCGGGCGGGCGGCGGGCGGGCGGAGCGGGGCGCTCCGGGCGCTGACATTTGCAGGCTGCCCTCCTGATTGGTCCCCGCGCCGAGCTGCTCACGGGTTCATTGAAGTGTTAAGCACCTCCCCGTCTCTCTAAAGGACATTATAATGCAAGAGACCCCCTTTTTAACCACACACCGAATTTTCTTTCATTTAGACGATCTATATATATATATCTATATCTATATATATATATATATCTCATATCTTATATCTATTTTAAATAACTTAAGGCCGCTAAAATTTGGGGGGGAACAGCCTTCGCCCTGGAGCGGTGCGCGATGCTGTCTCACGCCGACCTCCTGGATGCCCGTCTCGGTGAGTTTCCCCCGGCACCCCCCCGCCCCGCGGCGGCTGCACCGGCGGCGGCGGCGGCGAGCGGGGAAGAAGCCGGGGCAGGAAATTGACAATTTGTTCCTTATTTTACCTTAATGCGATCTAAATGGGCTAATTCCTTTAAAAGTAATTGTACTGTGTTAAAGTTTAATTTGATTTAACATAAAAAAGAAGAGAGAGTGAGACCTACGGAGTATGTAGATCTACAGCGAGTTGTGGATCATTTAATTTTTCTCTCCCCAGTTTTTGTATACGTACCTACACATTATTATGATGATGATTATTATTTTAGGACAGATGAGCTCTATGATGTTTACGGAGTTCTGTGTGGCCTTTTCTTGCTCGCCCGTTTCCGTTCTCCCTCCTTCTTTTCCTTCTAAAAAAAAGGGAGAAACATCTGTGTCTATCTATTTATGGTTATTTATGAGTTTGTTTAGAGAAGCAGAGGGAGGAGAGGGGAAAGATCGGCAAGACTGACCGAGGTTCCCGCGCATCTTTCGGGGAGGTAATGCTCCCGGCAGCAGGGCGGTTCGAGCCTTACTTCTTTCTCTCCGTCTCTTTCTCTTACCAGCTCCGCTGGAAAATCCAAGTTGAACCCGGGAAAACTTGCTCTCCCTCTCTTCCCTTCCCTTGGTCTCGCAAGGGGAGGCCGGGCAGGGAACTGGTTATTTCAGCAGGAAGAGGAGCTGCTCGATGTAAAGTTTTCTCCCCTCTGCCCGGGTCGCGCCAGACCAGGGTCTCTGCGTGTCGTCGACCCGAGCAGGGCTGCGGGTCTGGCGGGCGGCCGGCCGGGGGACGGCGGGGCGGAGGCGGTGGCGGTGATTGGATGTCTCTCGCCAGTTCAATGCACTGGAGAGCGGCTCTGATGGATCCATGCTCAGCTGCAGGCGAGTGACTACCGCTCCTTTGCTTCCACAGGGATGAAAGATGCGGCCGAGCTGCTGGGACACCGGGAGGCGGTGAAGTGTCGGCTGGGCGTAGGGGGCTCGGATCCGGGGGGACACCCGGGAGACATGGCTCCCAACTCGGACACGGTGGAAGGGACCACCCTGCTGCCGGGGGAGGACATCACCACGGTGGGATCCAACCCCAGCTCCCTAGCTGTCAGCGCCAAAGACCCTGACAAGCAGCAAGGCCAGCAGGGCGGCCAGAACCCCAGCCAGGCCGGGCAGCAGCAGGGTCAGCAGAAGCAGAAGCGGCACCGCACCCGCTTCACGCCGGCGCAGCTCAACGAGCTGGAGAGGAGCTTCGCCAAGACCCACTACCCGGACATCTTCATGCGGGAGGAGCTGGCCCTGCGCATCGGTCTCACCGAGTCCCGGGTGCAGGTATGAAAAGCCGCCCCCGCGCAGCGCCTGCCGGCCCTTACCCGGTCGCACCGACGGCGACACGGCCGGCCGGCGGCGAGGCCAGGCACACCGGGGAGGGGGTGGGTGCCCCAAACTTCAGCCCGACGGCGTGGGAAATAACCCAACCCTGAAAGCAACAATTTGGTCAGGAAGCCTTGAAATCAGACGTGCGTCGCTCCCCTTTCCGCAAAGCTGTCACCTTGGGGTGTCCCCTTGTCCTCTATCCTACCCACCTGCAGCGCGGTGGTCCCGAGCGAGGCGCAGGCTGAGCTTCCCTCAGCTCCACGGCCCGACCCGCGGCAGGAAAAAGTCCGGGGAGGGATAGCCCGAGAAGAACGGTCTCAGTCCTCGCAATAGCCCGGCGCTAAGGGTCGAGCCGAACCTCCCGGGAATGACTCCTTTTCCACCGGAGCGGAGTCCGGTGGCGACCGTGGGGCCGCTGTCCAAGGAGCCGACGCCAGGGCCGCTGTCCAGGGTGCTGACGGCGGCACGGCCGCGGCACCGCCGGGAAGGGGCGTCCGCCGGTGCCCACAGCCCTGAGAGCGGAGGTGGGGTGCGAGGAAAGGCATACCGGCTCCTAAAAAGGCACTTCGCTAAAAGCCAGTTGTGTTTGGACTCGGAGTTTCCTCATACTGGCTTTTATAATGCCTGGCGATGGCAGGGGTAGTGAGTAACTTCAACATCAGGGTGCATTTTGTTCCCTAAAATACATGTATATATATATTTGCACACAGGACAGTAGGAAACTATTTAGGCAAATAAATGCAAACGAAATTTGGTAAAGGAGAAGGTTCAAAGCGCTAGACCGCTCAGATGCAGCTTTTGTGTGTATAAGGTTATTTTAGCGACTTTCTGGGCGAGTCCGTTCCGAGGAGCGAAAGCCTGCACAATAGAAGCACTTGTGGGATGCGCACCCCAGCTCAGTACCGCGCACCGGGACTGCCGCCGCACTTCAGCGCAGTCACTGCTCAAAATCCCTCTCGGCAAGCATAGGCTCCTGAGCTAAATAAAGACACGTCAAGAGAAATCCCTAAATGAGCGTTTTAATGAAGGAAAACAGATCCCGTTCTTGAATGTGACAGAAAAAGCACGTCTGCTTTTAAAAAGTAAAACAATTTGACTCAGCCTACACAGAACTATAATTAGTTTAAATTAAAAAAGAAATTAGATTCACAAATAAAATATAATTGGACAACTGACTCTATGAAAAAAAGAAAACGAGGTCTATTAAACTTTATTGGGTTTCCCAAAGGTTAATGATACCAATTTCAATATTAGGAGTGTGGTAAATGAAGTAAAATATAAAATGGAAATAGTTATTTTCTAACAGCACATCAAAGAAATTCGTAGGAAGAAAGACAAAGTGTTTTAATGGCTCTGGCATAATCTTAAACCAATGCTAATAGCTCGAGACTGCTGATAAAAACAGTTTAATAGAGTGTCAATTTAAATATTTTTTACAATAATGTTTTGTAATTTAAAAAGTAATCAGATCAACATAACCTTCTTAATTAACACTTCAAAATGATTAACATTATGTAATCTAAGGCAAAAAAAATTTAATATATTTACTTCACAATCCGATGTATCACTGCTCCTTGATCAAATTCAAATTAAATAGTAATTAGTTTATGTTCTTATACAAGTACTTTACAGTTTTCTTTATAGTTAACAGATAGCCTATAGATTCTTTTCAGTAAGTGGGCTCCACACTGATTAAGGAATGCTCCAAATGCTTAATTTATAGCGGCTGTATATGTTTTTAAGGGTTTTAGATGCTAGGATAAATCACCACTTTCCTTATTTTAGATCCGTATTTAATGTATATGATACATTTAAATAATTATTAAACTGGCTGATGCTTAAACGGGAGTCCAATTCCACATCTGATATTGCTCTGCTTTTCAAGCTGCTGTAATAAAACCATTCTTTTTATAGCATGCCATTATTAGAAACCAATTTCAGAATTATTTATAACCTGGAATGGCTTATTAAGCAGCAATGCGAGAATCATGCAAATTACGCGATCAAATGCAATATAATAAGCATAATCATTAGTCTCTAGCACGGATTAATTAACTTTCAATATTTTATTTACATAAAAACTAAATCAGTGAAATAACTTCTGCACAGTCAGGCTTGCCTTCCAATATTTTATACGAACAAAAATAATGTGCTGTAATTCCATTGACCGTGTCCCCCACAATGGTCCCGTCACCTGCCACATCTTAATAGGGGACAAGCTGAGAGTATTTTCTAGTTTTCTAATGGAATGAGAAATTGCATTTTCTTCCTCTCCCAGCACTATTAAAGTGTAATGAATTCGGCCCAGAGTTCACGGCTGGCTGATCGAAATGAACCTGAGATCTGAGCTTTAATACAGCTCTCCAGATTTCCTACCAAATCTTCACATTAATCATCTGCTGGATTCCAATGAGATCTTCATAAAGCTTCGGCTTCTAAAAAAAAAAAAGAAGGAAAAATGAAAAAGAAAAAAAGAAAATTAAAAAAGAGAAGAAGAAAAACAAAAGTGATATTGTCTCCCCTTCTCTCTATTGCTTTCACTCTCTCTCACCCGTTTATAGCTGGGGAATTAAATGGGCTGTATATTTTAAAACACATTTACAGTATGTCTATATTACTGTAACAGCAGATATCATCAAGGTAGATTTTCAGATTCCAACCTCCATTAGATTCTCACTGTTGTATTAATAATTTTCAGGGGCTAGTTGCATTTTAAAAGGAGTTCAAAGTTGCCAAATGCTCATGGTTAATATATTTCTAGAGTTGTCATGTGTGCATTTTCAAAATCTCCCCCAGGTTTTCCTTGCATTTTAATCTGTCATGCACCAGTTTTCAACTGGAAACATTCACATTTTAAAAGCATATGCAACGTAGCTATGAACTTAGGCGATCAGACCTGATGGAGATTCTTTACACCACCAACAAACCATGAAACATAAAAAGATTTTGTAGCCGCAATTTGACTATTAACCCTAAAACATAATTGAACGCGATTTTTCGATTATTCATATAATATTTAGCTCCCTCACGGCCGTTCATTCCAGCTAATGGGCGTCCGCCTTTCTCAGTCCGCGTATGGAGTCTGAGCCCGTGCAATCCAGCAGATTGGGGCACTGCGCTCCCTCGGATTTCAGGTGGACGCGCGTCCTCCCATTTTACGACTGTCTCAGTTGCTTTCGGCCGCGGTGCGGCGAGACCCACCAAGTCATCCCTGCCATGGTGCCACCACGGGCACCCACTCACCTAAAATACCCCTGTTTTTGTTGTTATAGGTTTGGTTTTGCTATGTTTTGGGGTTTTTAAACCCAAATGCGTGTGGTTTGGTGCAAGGGTTTCCTGGCCGGGCCCCGGCGGCACGGGGAGAGGCGGCTGGCCCGGGGCAGAGCTCTCCGCCCGCCGCGCCCCGATGGCGGCTCGGGAACGCATCCACGCAAGGGCCAGAGATGTAGGCTGGTCGGGTTTTCTTGTTTCTTTTTTTCTTTTTTTCGTGGGAAGGCCAGGCTCCTCTCCTGCAGTCTTACGCCCGGGACGGACAAATCAATCGATTTCGTTATTAAAAGTTCCAGCGGTTTCGTCAACCTGTGACGGGGACACGCGTGGGACTGCGGGTGTGAAGAGCTACCGTGGCCGGCGGGGGCGAGGCTCGGGGGGCGGCGGGAGCCGGGGCGGGGGTCCCGCGGGGCCCCCGGCCGCGGGGGGGTGGTGGTGGCTAACGGAGCGTGTCGCTGCCCGCCGCCCGCAGGTCTGGTTCCAGAACCGCCGCGCCAAGTGGAAGAAACGCAAGAAGACCACGAACGTGTTCCGCGCCCCGGGCACGCTGCTGCCGACACCGGGGCTGCCGCAGTTCCCCTCGGCCGCCGCAGCCGCCGCCGCCGCCATGGGGGACAGCCTGTGCTCCTTCCACGCCAACGACACGCGCTGGGCCGCCGCCGCCATGCCCGGCGTGTCGCAGCTGCCGCTGCCGCCGGCGCTGGGACGGCAGCAAGCCATGGCGCAGTCCCTGTCCCAGTGCAGCCTGGCGGCCGGCCCGCCGCCCAACTCCATGGGCCTCTCCAACAGCCTGGCGGGCTCCAACGGCGCCGGGCTGCAGTCCCACCTCTACCAGCCCGCCTTCCCCGGCATGGTGCCCGCCTCCCTGCCCGGCCCCAGCAACGTGACGGGCTCGCCCCAGCTCTGCAGCTCCCCGGACAGCAGCGACGTGTGGCGGGGAACCAGCATCGCCTCCCTCCGCCGCAAAGCACTAGAGCACACAGTCTCCATGAGTTTCACCTAATGGCCGGCGCCTCGCCCTGCGCCGCCCCCGCCGCCTCGCCCCGCGCCCCCGCCTCGCCCCGCGCCCCCGCCTTCCCCCACCCGACTTACCAGGGAGTCGACTCAGGATCTGAAATCAGACACCAACAGACTGGTTTGTGGGCCGAGAAACATCCCCCGATCCTCCCCAAGCCCCCTCCACCCCGCGCATCACCCGCGCACCCCTGTGCCCCGCGGTTTTCTCCGCCCGGCGGCGGGAGGACTCGGGGCCGCCCCGAGCCCGGCTCTGCCTCCCTCCGTCGCCACGACCCGGCTCTCCCGCTGTCCGCCCGTCCGGCTTTGGCTTTGCAAAGAAACGCATTTTTGTTTCTGTTTTCATAATTTTTATGGTTTATTTAGGAGCGGCGACCTGCCGCCGGCTCCTTTCAGCTCCGAGGGCGCCGTCGGGGGGCGGCCGGGCGGGTTCGCGAAACGGCACGGAGACCCCAGAGAGAATCAAACCCATTTTGATTAAGCATTGATGAGCGAGAGCGAATGTGATGGGGAAAAGAGAAAAAAACCTAAAAGCTTCTTTTTGTAAAAAACAAAGGGGATAAAAGGGGGAAGAAAAAAGCGCGCAAGAGCGCTTCCCTTTTTCGGATCTTTGATTTCGTGACACTTGAGTTGCCGATCCTCCCTACCTTTATTTACGCATTTATTTACGTTCCTGCTGCTATTGTCCCTCCGCAGCGCCGGCGGAGGCGCCGCCGCGCCCCCCGCCCCGCCTGGCCCGGCTCGGCCCGGCCCGGCTCGGCCCCGCGGCCCGCCAGCCTGCATGTGCCGGTCACCCCGCCGCAGGGCAGGGCCGCTGGAGGAATGAACAAACGATGTGAAATAGGATGTTTTGTGTAGATAAAGCATTCTTGTTACATACTGGTCGATTCGTGATATGTTTTAACTTATTGTCTGTGCTTATTTATTGAATTTTGGGTTACTTAATAAATGTTTGAGCTAATATAAAACATATTACTTGACTTTTCTGGACACGTTTATATCAAGTGAATGTGAATGAATAAATAAAATCATTTTCAGTATGTGATATGAAGAATTATAGATTTTGATGTGGCGTGTGAGATATGAGAGGTGTCTTCAACTGCAGGCAAAAAAAAAAAAAAGACAGGACTTCCTTCTGTGGTATTCACTGAGTCCTTTGTCACAAGTTTGGGGATAGTTTGCTTGCTTAACTTTGCATTGATGCCTTTCACTTGTCACAATTTTAATACTTCATGATTAATAAACTTTTGTTAATCTTTCTGTGTGGTTGGCCTTTAAACTGCAAGTAACAAGAAGTTCTGGGGCGAAGCAGGGCAGGGGCAAGGGGTGAAGAAGTGGGTCAGCAGGAGGCCGGGCAGCAGGCAGTGGAGGAATGATTCGTTTTTTCAGAACATGAAATGAGGGCATGGCTGGTGAAGCGAACCCCATGGAAGAGAGAACTCTGGATTTACTCCTGTGCAAACTTTGATATGGTGGGAAAAAGAAGCGCAGTACATTTCCAAGCATCATACATCCAGGTTTAGGCTTCTTTTTTCCTTCTTCCCCCCTCGCCCTTGCCTTTTATGCAATACACTGAGATCTCTTCTCCTTGTACATCAATTACACACCTCTTAATTACACACCTGAGAATGCCCGACTCCACAGGCACCCACAGAAGGGTCCTTGCCCGCTCCAAAGTACATATTACATATGCATATTTAATTTAAAAGAGAAATAAAAGCAGAATAAATTACTGGTGATCCAGACCACGAGTGAGTCTTCTGGGAGTCACCTGAGGAAACAGCCCTATGCCCTTCTGCAGGAGTCTGCTCCTGCAGGTGCTGAAACAACCCAGGATGCTCAACCTGAGGTAGTCTAGGCTAGGCAAGAGATGTCCCATACCACAATCCATACCATGGTAGCACTTGGGAAAAGGGGTCACCATGTTCCGTCTCTCCTCCCAGCCCTCCCTCTAGCCCATAGCTCAGCCTTGGGGCAGAGCAGCTGCCTCCATACACCCAGGCTTAGCTCTGAGATGGAAGTTTGTGATCAGTTTAGACCAGCCATCAAAGATGTGGGCACACAGGGTGCCTATGGAGCAGAGCTGGTTAGACTACCTCCAGCTTCCCTATTCAATGGGTCACCCTGCATGGGCCAAGGGGAGTAGCAGCCCAGCTGGGATATCCCTTGGTCTTCCCAGTTCCACAGCGTTCTCTTTCCCATATTGTGGCCTGCCAGGAGGGTAAAAAGTCTCCACTTACATGCAGAAGAGTGCAGATCTCACTTTACTTCTTCCAAATGTATGGAAGGTTGTTTACAAGCACGTAATTTTTACACCTGCTTTATATTGCTATAAGCAAGACAGCTTTATGATGTAGGAATGTTGTAAAGTGTGGTATGGAAGATCTTAAAAAAATTTTTAATGGTGGAGAAAAATGCTCTCTCTGGCTGGGGGCAGGGGATTGAGACGCAACCTGTAAGATCCAACTCCTGACACTGAACATTTCCAGCTCTGTGAAAGGGGCCTTACAAAGGTCCTTCGGCTTAATGCTCGCTCCTAAAACATCCATCATTTCCTCTATATTCTAATGCAACTGTAGTCCTGGTTATGAGCAAAGCTTTTTGATCCTACACAATTTGATACAAATTTGATTTGTTTCCATAGCAATAGATCCTGGTGTTCTGAGTCCTGGAGATTTTTGAAATTATATGTACCCTTTGCACCCGCTGAAGCTTTGCAGCACAAAACATCTAAGGTGATGCTCTTATGTGTTTAACGTGGGTGAAAGGAAGGAGACCACAGGCTTCACTCACATATGCTACATGCTTTGTCTGAATTATTTTACTATAAAGTCTCAATCTTGCTGATGTTAAAAGATAAAAATTAAACAGCACAAACCAGTTCTATCTAACAACATGAACAGCTTTCCTTCATTCACGTAAAGTGATCAAAATAAATGACTGAATTCCATATAAATTGAGAGGGAATAGTTATGCTGAATAACAATTAGCCTATTACTGACTAAGTAGGTAACACCAGGCACTGGGGCTGTTACAAGCTGAGCTTGTTTGCTTATGTTAAGGTGCATTTTAGCCTTAAGCTGTTCCACCCAGTGTGTAAGTAGACTGAGATTTATGTTCTTATGTATGGATTCATTTCCACGTCGGCACATATTCATGTAATTCTACTTTCCTCTAAACACAACATCACCCCTAATGTCTAAGGAATATACATAAAGATAATGTCACTGAACCTTTCATTTGCTCTCTTGATGAAATGCTTTGACACTCTCTCTCTCTTCTCTCCCTCTGCTTAAATCCCCATGGAAGGCAGAATCTGCTCTTGCCCGCTGCTGGAGATTGCAATCACTGAGCAATTACTAATATGGGAAGAAAGTTTGTGCAAGGCAAGGGATCAGGTAACATTGCAGCACGGATTATATTATTGTACTAGCAGTAATGATCCCTGCTCTTAGAAATGAAAATGTGGTTTAATTTGTGTTGTGGTATTTAAATTTTCATTTTTCAGAATAAAAATCTCTGCACATGAAAATGTATCTTGCAGTAATGGAGGTATGGCAGTTAACCTGTCAGTTGAAAGTATGTAACCTTCCTTTTCTCCTTTTCATGACAAAGGTAATCTCATCTGAGGGCATTTATGTGAAGAAATAACAGCATGGCATGGTGAAACCACTGGCTCATTAATCCTGGCATCTACTTCCTGCAGGGCTTCTTGATTAGTTAGATTCATTCATCGGGTATTTCAGAATTTTCGATTTCTCACCACTGGCTAGGTTCACTGAGTTCAGGCTAAATTGAGCCAGAAGCAATGTTTATTAGTAATTTCGTAATACAGACTACTCTAATAATTCAGTACAAATATTTCATCTGAAATATATCCATTCACTCTAACACCTAATGCAGTTTGCAGCTGTGTTCAGAGAGAACTGAGAGAACACAGTGATTTGGCATGTATTTTCTAAATTATTAACATGAGAGCTAAAACCAAAATCTTCTTAATTCCCAGTGCTGGAATTAAGTCTCTTTTCATTCTAAAGCAAGCTCTGACAGGGAGACAACCACCTCTTGCCTGCTGTTAAGGCTGAGCTCAGGGTAGTTGTTCTGGGAAACATGGCCTTTTCAGCATAGAGGTGAAAGGGAGAACAAAAGAATTTTAGTTTTTCCCTCATGTGTGTTATAAGCAGGGAAAATCCAAATTCCACAGAAGGGAACGGGAGAGGAATCCTCGGAAATTAGCAACCTGTAAAGTCACAGATATGTCTCAACTGTTTGGTAGCTGAAATAGAGTTACAGCTTGGACAGTAGAGACAAAGAAGCAAAGACCCTGACCTTGCAGCCTTTAGAGCCCATACTGACCTGGCAGTGAATTCAGCAGATGCATGTGTGAACATTTGCAGGATTGGTGCTCCAAATTGCTCTGCCACTCATCTTTCTCACAGTGAACAACTTCCTCTTCTGAAAGAGGTAAGAAACTTCCTTTTCTGAAGAGATAAGAGGACCACACATGAATCACATTCAAGTGTCTGACCACAGCTCATACCACATCAGCTCACCCAGCCATCAATGAGGTAAAAGCTGGGGCTTGAGAGCCAGTTTGACTTCATGAATGCATGTGATATACCCAAACTTTATCAGACAGCTGGCAGCCATGACTTAGAGAAGCAGATGCAGAACCCACTGGCTGCTTCTAAACATCATGGACCAATCATTACCGATGCAGTGATGGAACTGGGAGAGCAAAACAGAGGTGGTGGCAGTGGTGGAACAGTAGGTACACCAGTTTTAATTTTTCACCTGGTTGCCGCATGAATAGCAGCAAGAGTCAAAGGGGATGGTCTTGCCTGGGATGTGGTAGGGGATGCTGTTTGATTAACCAGCATCTTTGTGTTTAAGCTGTGCTTGAGGGGTTTTATTAATAGTCATGTAATGGCCTTCTGTGAGATTTACTTCTACTCTTCAGTGAAAAACTGGGAGAGGGTGATTCCCTTCTCATGCTTCTCACAGCCAAGGCTCATGCACAGAGTTTGTCTTTGTCTTCCACCTGGGACGTTGTACAATGGTATGGGTGGGAGGCCGCCTCTCTTATTTGCCAATAAATGGTGTCTGTTTCAGCTTCTCCCATGGCTGTCTTTGAGGCTCGAGAGTGCTGCTGCACCCTTTATGTTGCATCATTCATCAATCCTAATGCTTAAATACATTTTTCAGAGCTAAAATTATGTTCCTAGAGGTGTTGAAATCTGCCAGAGGAGAATCGCTCCCCAGGAGCAAGGAATCCAGAGGCACTTGGGCAGAATTTGCCTTTGGAGGTTATATAACAATTCTGCAGAGATCCTTACCCTCTTTCGAAGGTCAAGAGGGAAAATGCAGAATATGCTTAATACACTGTCTCTGAGGGTGACGTTCTCTCCTGACCCCCATAGATAGTTTGTGCCTTGGAGTATGAAGTTTGATTAGCCTTTTCTCACAGCACTGGAAGCATCATGGTAGTGATCCAAAAAGTACTTTGGGAAAAAACAAACTATGGACTTTCTTTCACTGACCTCCCGCTACAGTGAATTTCATAAGCTGACAATGCACCCTGTAAGGACACATTTCTTTTTTACTGGTTTCAATTTATTGCCCCTTAATATAATTTAAGTGGCAGCTATGATTCCCTATGGCTCCTTTACAAGCTTTTAAGGTTTATTTTTTTGCTACCTTTTTAAAGAGCAGTTCAGAATGGCTACGAGCATCCTTCCCTGTTTTTGGTGTCTAATAAATAAGAGGGAGCACCAGTCCCCATTTCAAGGCATAAACATTACTTTGTAATGAAATTCCTATGTACTGTGATTTTGAACTTCCTGCCTTATATCAAAGCCCAGGCAAAACTTGATTTGATTGTGACACCAAGACTCCCCATGCCATGGACTCTGAAGGATTTGGTGGTGCCATAATCACAGTCCGTGTGAGTCAATGATACACTGGGAGAGTAGAAGACACATGAAGAAGACATAGAGTGGTCGAGCTGTTTGCCATGGCTAAAGTCATTATAGGGCACTTCTCACCGTCCCCTGGGCCCTTGAGAACAGGATACACTCCACTCAGGGAGTCCCTGGGAAGGAATAGGCTCTCATTTCAGTAACATCACCCAGCTTACAGGCTTGTGTGGCTAGGGAGATATCCACCGAATTCAGATTTATAAACAAAACCAAGTGTAAAAAGGTATTTCAGCCTCTACATGGCTACAAAATGTCACCAGAAATTAACCAGCTTTGCTCTTTCAACTGGAGAACAAAATGAGGAGTCTACAGAAGGTCAGACATATAAAAATGCATTGAAATGAAAAGGGAAGAATATTAAATTACTAAATAAAGAATTATACTTGGTACAGTTTGTGGCTCTAATATTTTTGTCTATTTTAAGCAGTAATTAACACCCACAACTGTATTCGTTGTCAGCTTGTGTTCTTCAGGTCTTGGTAGCAAATAAATGACTCATACTTTATTCCTTAAATTTTAATTACTGTAAGAAATACTTGAAGATAATTCCACTGTATTTTATATTATAGTCACTTTGTCCTTTCTGCTTTAACTGCTCTGCAATTTTAAGCTTGTGTTTGCTCGAACTGTGGCTGGACAGATCCCTGCCAGTGTGGGGAATGCTGCTGGGCTCTGGGGGACCCTGTCTAGGCAGAGACAGCTACAATAGAGATGTTTTCTAAAGGATGCAGGACCCTGTGTTATTAGCTAATTGCTCTGGCCTGTCTTCATATCTCACACAGGAAGCTGCTGCCTCTGACTCACTCATCACGTGCTTTGTGTATCCTCTCTTAAATCAGACCTTTCTCATTTCAGTTGATGATGATGATTCTTGTTCCATCTACAATAAATTGCTCCAATAGTCATTCATTCATTATCACCTCCTCTCCTGGCCTCTCCAGTAGGGTGTAAATCTACAGATTTCATTCATGGATTACACCCAAACCACAAAGCCAGCCTGTTGCTTGTTGATGCTTTCCATACACTTCCTCCTTAGCATTATAACTCTGACAGCAGCTGGTTACACCATTACCTACTAAATGAAAGCATCCAGTGGTGCAGGCATTTGTTTGAAAAGCATCCAAGTGTTTTGGTGCCCAACTCTCCTCTTCAAAGTAATGTAGGCTGCCAAATTTCATCAGTTTTAATGCTCTTGTTACTTTCACTAGCTTCTTATCAAACTCCACAACTAGTTCATGACCTTCTTCTTTATCAAATGATGTCATCCCTACTTGCTCTATTGATAATCTATACAAATACACAAACCTTTGCTTTCCATTAACTTCACCGTTCTGATTCTGGCCACTTTTAATGTTGCAGTTGTCCAGTCATTGCAGAGGTGCTCTTTCTACCAAGCCACAAAGTCCCATCTCATGTTTAAATATAATTTTGATCCTTATATTTTGCCTCTAGCTTCATAATCAGCTACCAGTGCAAAGCACAGCACTGTGAGAGTAGCTATGGGAAAATGAACTCCATCTTAGCCAGACCCAGTACAGATCCAAAGCAGTTTATGACGTTCTATGTGAAAGACTATCTACCAGCCTCCTCCTGCTTTCACTGCTGCCTCTAGGATTTGACACATCTCATACTCTTGTGACTACCTGTGTGAATCACTCCAGGTGAAAAGCAATTTGGAGCATCATCCCTGGCTATGCCTTTTGCCCTCACCTTCAGGTGTCATCATGGGTGCCACTCAACTGGTGGTGGCACTGAACCTCCATGAAATGACTTTGATATATCTACGTTACATCTAGGTCTTCTCATTTCCAAATTGGCAGACAAAATTCAAACCATATGGCACTTGACTCATCAGCAAATTGTTTAGCGGCAAAAGCCTTCCTCCTTCTACTTACTCAGGGCAATTTTAATTGGTCCTGCCTCGTATCAGGGTCTATGCAGCAGTGGAAAATCCCAAAGATGTCTTGTTTGCCTCAGCACATTCTCTAGGGGCTCCCAGGGAAGCAGCTTGACTGGCAAAGGCAGTCGGAGTCCCACCTGCACTCTAGCTGACACGTGCTGGCCAGAGTAGCTGTGCATGGGGCCAGGCCATCGCTTCCACAGATTCTGAGAGACTAACATTGTCAGGGAGTACCTCCATGGGATGCCTCTGTTTCCCTCTGAGTCCGCCCTGCCATGTGCAATAAAGCAACACATGAAATTTTCTTTCTGCTTTCCTGTGGAGGAATATCCGTAATGCAACATGCTGCATTTAAGCACAGACAGCTGACATACTGCTTTGACTGTTCTGCTTTACAGCATTATTCTACAGAACAAGTGGCTCTCACTTACCATGGCATTACCAAGGATTATAGCAGCACTCCTACATTTGCTAAAGGTGAGTTTGCCAAATTCACAGTTTATTTGGGTGCCTGCATCAATACAGTTGGGGTTGATTTTCGAGGTAGTGGTTGCTGAAACTTTTCAAGCTGGAGTTGTTGATGCCTAGGCTCTCTGAATATTAAATTCTCAGAGAATCAGAATATCAGATTGTTACATGAGTCACTGGACCCTGGAAGCATGTAGAAGATCCTCAGATACTCTTAAGTTCATTCTTGTGAGCTGAATTTAGCCTTTTTTAGCAGTTTATAATCTTTTGGGTAGAGGACAATAGGCACAAGGAATGGGCAACAGCTTTCACAGCAGAATGAGGAGAACCCATTCCTCACAATTGCCTAAGTCGGGGACCAGGCTGCAGCAGCCTTGCTCACTGAATTTTAGGTACCACAGCACATTCAAAAGTCCCAAATTTCACCAGTATCCCTGCACTCACTCAGGGTGTATCTCTGAGGGCTCTAAGGAGTGACAAGGATAAGCCAATAGGAAATACAAAACACCAGGTTTATGATTAATTTAGATTTTCTATAGATGGCTGGGTATTACTCAAGCACTGCTGCAGGACTTTGTCTTGCCTGTTGGGTACCAGTGTCAGGGTTTGGAGTCCAAAATGCAATCCCTGACATGAGTCACTGCCCTGGAGCTGTATTTGGTGAGTAATAATATCAGTTGCAGAATCCTACTATGGTTTATTTACTGGTCATATTAGCATGTGAGCTGATTCACACTGCCACAGAAAACCCTTGCTTGCATATGAATGTTATTATGCTATCAACTGCTTCTGATATCTGACAGATTTTTTTCTATTTTCTCCCTCCTAATCTATTTTTTTTAGGCCAACAACCCTGCTTCAATGCCAGCATCTGCCTTTCTAATAATGTAACTATTTACTGCATCATTGTGCTCTACTCTCATTTCGTGTTGTCACACTCTCCATGACAATATTTGAAAATTGTCAAAACCCTCAGTGAGAAATTTGTACCAGAGGGAAAATGAGAAACACAAATGGTGCAGCCTGGTTATCATGAAAAGGTGCGGAGGCTGTCGTCACCCCGTGCCTCTCTTGTGTGACCTCCTTCCGGACTCAGGCTGAGACACTCAGACTGCCTCTGCTAGAAAAGCTGATGCTTAGATTATTTTTGGTGTGTTTTCCCTATAAGTGCTCTGAGTCCCTCTGGACAGCTCTGCACTGTGCTTACATCAACATTCTTTGTTTTCTTCAGTCAACAGAGTTCACTACTTTCTCCAGCAACAAACACCTATGCAGCAAACAGTGAATTATTAAAAGAGGAATTGCTTTTATTGAGTTCTATCTTCAGGACTGAGTGAGCCTGACTTAGGCTAAGAGGCATTAACTGAAGCAAATGTGCTGGATAAAGGAGAAGTAAAAATAACTGAGTGAATATGCTTGTTTTCAGTTGGCATCAAATGTTTTCCTGAGCTCAGTCCCCAAGCAACTCTACCTGTATCTGTCACTGTGGTCCACGGGAAAAAAGAGATCTCTGGGTTTTCCGTGCCTGGTCAAAGCTCTCCCACTGTGTGGCTGCTGCAGTCTGCGGCAGCCCGGGACACACTCCAGTCATCCTGCTCACAGTAGGGAAAAGAAGGCACTTTAGGAAGAACGGTACATTTGGGAAATCAAGCGTTTGGGACAGGGCAGCTACACACCAGTTTGTCTCTAGTATGTCATGCTCTATTTTCATACTGCTTTTCAGCTGCCGTCACGTGGGCCCCAGAACTCCACCAAAGTTACCTCTGAGTCAGGTGGTGACTGTCAAGCTGCTCAGCTGTCCCAGTGCAGAGGGACGTGCCTGGCACCTACACACATCCTGCCTCCCCCAGTGCCAGCATGTATCTTGATCTCCATGAGTGGACTTCAGCTGGAATGGATTGTGGTAGCCTGTTAAGCCACAGCTTTAGGGATGCCACGTTCCCCTTCCTGCTCTCCCCTGCCCTTGCCTTGGCCACTCCCCCGGGCTCTCCCTATTGGTTCCTGTACCCCAACCCTGCCCAGGGACCGCCCCTGAGCCCCTGACAAAACCATCCTGCGCCCAGATCACGAGATCTTTCTGCCTCTGAGGGTCACCAGGATATAATGTGATTAAAGCCATCTCAGGTCTCATGAGAGACCCTTCTCGCCTCCTCTGTCATCACTGTTGTAAAGCTGATAGCTGACCAGAGCAATATCGCGGGGCCATCCGAAATGGACTGCGGGATGTGACCGGGTCGCATTGGCCTGGGTAACCCCTGCTGAGCTCTCAGGAGCTACAGCGTGCTAAGCTAAATCTAGCAGTTACAACAATGGATGCACTGGTGTTATCCCAGTCCATTCACACTCCAGACGTCAGAAACACTGCTCTTCAGGTGTTACACCACAGTCCTCCTCCGCATAGGTGGGATTAACAAGCTACTGCAGAAGATACCCCCACAGAAGGATGCAGCTCAACCATTGCCAGGCTGGCTGACATTTGATAGTGTCTATTTCTCTGGTTATCTTGTTTGTAGAAATATGCAATCCATTTTTCATTAGGCGGTGTGCTAGAAGTACATAGACACCTCTTGCGTAGCTAGAGGAACAAGGAGTCTCCAAATCAGGAGATCCAGAGGTCTACTATGTAACCAAACAGTTTAAGAGTGACTCAGACAGAATGTTCCTCAGCCGTCCTAAAGCTTCTGGGTAGAACAAGGTCATTTATTTCTGGAACCAACATTGAAAGGAATGAGGGCTATCTGCAGTGAAAAAAAAAAAAAAATTTGTAGTAGTACACACCTAGAGTCTCTCTTCTCAAACAAGAAATCAAATAAAAACCAGTACTTGAAAAACTAAACATCACTGTAGGCTTATAAGGCACAGAACTGCCGGATATCTGCATGTCTTACTCCTTGTAATAAACAAGATATTGTGTCAAGCTTTATTTCCTGTGGTTTGAAAACCCACATGTGAAGTTATATATTGCACCATATATGACACAGTTATATAGAGGTCTCTTCCTGATGGTGATGAGATAAACATATACTACTAAAAACCAGCAGATACACACAAATCCAAACAGAAATACATATTAAGTTACTATAATTTTCAGTCAAAACACTTATCAGAATATTTTCGGAATAAAGCTGATTCTGTTTTCCCAGTTTTGTTCGGCTAGTCCCATGAGGCTACAAAATACCACCAAGTATTAAGAATGTGAAGTCAAAAAGCTTTTTTCAGCTCAGCTGTACTGAATGGCAATTACACATTCTGAACAATCATACAACTTCTTTAATCAAATGAGGTAATATGAAATTGGTTAGATTTTCCTCAATACTTTAAACTTCAGTGAAAAATACAATAATTAAACTCTCGGTACAATGACTTTCAAACCTCTGTGCACTCTCAGCTCCCTCTCTTCTTCTCTTTCTGGATAATAAATCCTTATGAAAGCTGCCACCACGACTGAGACAGATTGTGAAATTGTTTAATAATGTTGACTCAAGCAGTGACATAATTTGGAGACTCTTGCTTTTCTTGCAACATCTTTAAAGACAACTGGAAGCTGGCAGATGTTACAGAGCAGACACAGCCCCCTGCAGTAGGATGGAAGGTGTTTGCTGCAAGCGGAGCTCTGTATCCTCCAACTTTAGGGGAGGAAACCCCAACATTGTCCTCTTTGTCCTTCCCTGGTGGCCTGTCTTACAAGCACTTCTTTGAAACACTTCTCTTGGGAGAGGGACAGACGAGTTAATGCCTCATATTTTGATGGCCAGGGAGGGTGTCTAAGCAACTTTTGCCACCCTAAGCAAAACATTTTAATATGCCTGGATAATAAAAAGCCCCAACTGGAAAGCAAACCCCACAGAGCCAGTTGTTTTCCCCATTCTGAGAAGATCCTGCTGCATCGGGTCCTGGCTACTTTCTGAACATGTGTGAGGTTGGCAATCGGATTCCAGGAGCATCTGCTTTACGAAACTGATAATTTCATCAGGAAAACACAAATCTATTTTAAGAAGAAGAAAAATAACATGCCTGTGATGTTTCTTCCCACTGTCACACTTTTTCATCAGCAAATAACATTAGCCTAACTCCAGTGAAAATTATCAGGCAGCATACTGGGGAAAAGATCACTTTTGTTGTTCCTTGTGTGGGAGGTGTTGTCAGTTGGAGCACCCTGGCTCTGGTGTGAGAACCACAGCACATTCCAAAAGGCAGTTCAACCCCCAGAAAATGTTGTAAAATAATAACAAATTTCCCAAATATGTTGTGGTTTTAAAATTATGTATATAAGAAACTTGAACATTATGTGTTTGAATGGATGTAAAATATCTATCTCCCAAAATCTGGCTGCAATTCTAAGAATGCCATGGAAAGAAAAAAAAAATTACTAGCTCTAGTAACAGATGTGAAATTACATTAGATAAATATAATCATTAGTTTCAGTCTCACCCTGGTTAATTTGTTTGTGGAAATGTGCAACCCATTATTCATTAGGTAATTTTTCACACATTGATTAGAAAGCCATGTCGAATTGTGACCCAGCACATTGGGGTTTGCCTATCTTGCAGTGAACTATATTGCTTACAATAGTGGAAATGGGGGACAAAATGTTTATCTCAGGCTGATTTTGTGCCAATAAGTAAAGTAAATCAATAGCCAGTGAAGTGTGAACGACATTTCTCTGCTGTATAATATGGTTTTGGGGGCAATTTGACATGCTACAAGGGGAAACAAGGGTCTTGAACAGAAAGGTAATAAAAGCAAATCATGCTGGTAACTGTTACCGAAGTCTTGTGTTTTGCTCTACATGGGCAGCTTTAAGATGAGAAAAATAATGCATGTAGCAGTCGAAAACCACTGAGACACTCCCCAGATTTGTAAACATTGGAGATTAAATCCAAATGTGGTTGAGAGAGGCTCAGGTCTCTGGAATGGATGTTGACTCCATGTTTAGGCAGGGCCCTGGGCTGTGCTGGCAGTGCCATCACTTTCCCTACAGCACTTGCCTCCACTGACATCTTCCTTCTGGCACCATCTTGTTTTGGAGGTTAAATTCCGAGGCTATAAATAGTTTTGCATCAAATCACAGAAGCAGTATTCCCACATTCCCATGAGACTGCTGCAGCACGTGTGCAGCTTATTTTAAGTGGTATTTGGTGCTAGTGTAAACCAGTGGAACTTCATCAGCTTCAGTTTATCAGTTTGCACAGCAAAGAAGCTGACCAGCAGACCTTCCCTACTGTTAACTTTGGTATTTTGCCTTTGTGAATTGCAGAAAAAGGGAAGGAGGGAGAGTGATGTATTTGTCGGTGGTGCTATCAGGTCTGTCTTTTATATCCCTGCACAGTTTATTCTTCCCAAAAGACAGTTTGGGCAACATAGGTACATGATCAGTGGTTTTACACAAGCACTCATTGTGGGATACCTTGTTTCATCTCCACTGCTTCTTGAGTCAGCCAAAAGTTAATGGAACTTTTTTTTTTGTGTTGGGATTTCTGTTGCATCACCTGCAATGCCCCACACAGACCATCATAGAATTTGCAGCAGTCTAAGGTAAAATAGAATAATAAACTTGGCCTGGAGAAAAAGCAGTGTAACACACCCAGCCAGCCCTGGACAGGAACCTTTGGGCACTCCATGGCAGCCATTACAATGAATTTTGGCCAGAACCAGCAGCTATGGAGAAGTTGTTCCCTACACACAAAAAAAGAGTTTGTGCTTTCTAGTTCCTCTCATCCCCATCACCTCAGTCTCAGGGTGGAAAGTCTCTTCAGGGCCTGGGCCAAGCTGGCAGAAAAATTGCTGCAGAAATGAGGTTTTTTGCCCAAGTGCTAAGTAGTTTAAAGGAAGGCAAGGTGTTTGAGCAGAAACTGCAGGAGGGAGACAGTTTGCTTTAGAGAAGCTCTTCAAATTGAGAAGCGGACAATCCTATTCCCCTCAGGGTACTGGAAGTGGTGTGTGGCATGGCCCCTCTGAGGATGGTCGTACGAGTGCCTGCCTACCACAGAGGGGGCAACACAAAGGTGTTCGTATCTCTCCAGGAGTAAAGGTCTGTCAATGAAATCACACACTCTGTCTGCAGGAATTAGAAAGGCTTAGCCTCTGATTTATTTCAAAATAAAATTAAATAATTGAGGTAATTAAAAAATGCATCTTAATATCACTCAAAATTGCTTATTAATGCTGCATTTGGGTTTTCACAGAAATAAAATTAAATTGCCAGAAAGAGACCTGAAAGTCCAAAATATAATAGAACAATGCCTCTATTAAACTCATAAGAGTCTCTTCTAACACCAAAGGGGCAAAAGCAATATATATCGGTCAATTTATAAGGTACTTCTGCCTGGCATTTTAAGCCTCAGATATGTTCTTTAAAATACAGATTAAAATAACTTGCATTTTTCCACATAATGCATACCGCATTAAGGCAATTAACATTTAATTAACAGCAGGTTTTCCTCGGCAGGTCAGATTGCGAAGGGCTCACTGTTGTTGCCATAGAAAGTGGAAGGCTGGGCTGTTTAGTTTCCAGAAAAGGAACAGCTGTTTTTGAGCCCTGACAGTCTGAAATCATCCTGGGTAGTCTATAATGTTCCAAAGGACAAGGAAAGCAGGAGGAGGTGGCTGACGGTGGTGTCACAGAGACCATCTCAGGTTGTTTGAGAATGTCATCTGCTTTATAAATCAGTGTGCTGTTGTTAAGGTATGTTTTTAATTGAGCTGACACTAGAGCTTTAAAACTCCTGTATGAACTCAGTGAGTTAATTTAACTGGTTTTCTGCAATATGCTTTTTAATTGTGTGAGCAGAGCAGTGCAATTATTTCTCACACTTTTGCTTTTCATCTATCCTTTTTCCCAGATTCTTCACTCTTTCTCTGGGTGGCCATTTGAGGCTTGCTGTGAATATTATCCCAGGATACATAGATGCACAAATTTCATTAAGAAATCAAATTGTTGCTCTGAATTGAAAGCTGCTATCAAGATGGTGCAAGTAACATTTGTAAAGCGATCTTTAAAAAGGACAGAAATACTGAAATGAAGATAAGCTAGATGTAGTGAATCTGTAATAACACAGAATAAGGTCTCCTGGGGAAAACAAAGAAAGCCCAACAAACCTAAACCAAACAATCTCAAAGAGAACTTGGAAGAGCGTGGGGGCTCCCAGAAGGTGGTGGAGTTTGTCTTTTCTCCTCAGTAGGTGTAAGACAAGGCTCTAAATCATAACATCAGTGAAATGCAGTAGCAACAACAACCAACTGTCAGTTTCAATAGTACAATCGAAGGCTTCATGTTGGGGAAGGAGGTTATCCTGGTATGCTCCTAGGCTTTGGTAATTGCAGGCAGAACTGTTCTTACAGTTCAAGGCAGTCTGAGGGAGAATGATTCAGACTAAAAAACATTCACAAATGGTTTTGGCTGTGGCTTTATTCCCCATTTATTTCCAGAGAAGAGCAACAGAACAGCTTTCCTTCTTTTAGTAACAGATTTTTACCATTAAAAGTAGTCCATCTGTCCTGGTAAATTCATTAATCCTTATACTGGCATATGTTTGATAGAGAGACTGAACAGGAGAACTGTATGGCAGGGACAGACCTCAGAGAAAATGTGACCCCAGGAAAAATACAGCCACATGAATATGGTATATGTATATTCCCAGGAAAGGGTGTGAAACTGGATGACCATTTAAAAATTTGACTGTGTGGATTCTGTTCCTCAGATTATGGAGGTACAGACACAAAATACATGAAGAAACTACTCTGCTGGTGGCACAGGCACAAGCAGCAGCTCTGCCTGCTGTGGGTACCATGTCCAGCCTGCCCCAGCAGGGCTGTTCAGTACTGTTAGCACCATGAGTACACTAGCCCAGGGAGCCACAGGCACCTGTCTTAGACAAACCCAGATGAGAAACCCAGAGATGGAAAGAAGCTGGTGCTCTCTGCCTTCCCGTGTTGATTACAGGAGCTGCAGTGAGGAACTAAACCCGGAGTATGTGGATCCTTCTGCACTGCTCCTCCTTGGGACATCTGGGCAGCACTGCAAGGCTGTGGGCTCCACAGGAGCAGCTGAGAGTCAGGGTTGGAGCATTACTGCATTCCTGGAAGATCTCCAGCTCCTCTCTCTCTACCTGGGTGGTTCTGTTTGGTGAAAAATACTTCAGTAGAGTAAAGGAGGACCAAAGTGGTTTACCACTACATTTGTCTTCAGAAAAAGAATGGGTCTGCGTAGGTGGGACTTAGGGCAGCTAAGGAACCATAGCTCTCCGATGCTCAGTTAGACTATGGACTAGTGCAAGGGAAATCTCTTTGATTGCTGTTTGGACAAGGCAAATCATGCCAAAACTACCCCCTTATGGAAACACCCTGTCCAAGAGGAGCAGGATCATAGAGGTTTCCTGATAGTTAAAATTGCTGAGTGACTTCCCTTCTGCCAGGTCAGAGCAGCACAGGGCTTTATGACAGCCCCAGAAGATGTGCTCTTGCCTGGGGGTGAACCACTGCAAAAAGAGCAAACTGCTCCTGGACAGGTTGTGTTGCTGCTGAGCTGGCTGTGTAGGGCCCAGATGCTGTAAATTTGTTGCCATGCCTTGTCTCCCACCTTCCCATTTTTCTTTTGTTTCACCGTTATTATAAAAAATTGGTAGATGGCTAATATTACAAGTCCAGGGCAAAACTACTCATACGTTTAGTGTAGGGACATTTAAATATTTAAAGCAGATGGTTCCCAATGACCTTACATGTCTCCTTTATAAATGTATGTACTGTCTTATAGAACCATCTGCATCCCAATATGCAGCTCATATGTTTCCAAGTGTTTCCTCGTTAACCAGCAGAAAACTTCATCTTCCATCTGACGTGAGATAAAGGTTCAAGCTCAGTTACAGTTGTGCAAATCAGCACTCCAGGTGGGAGCATTTGCCCCAGGGCAGTGAGGTGTTGGAACCTTGCACTTCGCATTCCAGGTGGATCAACAAGGCTAGAATTTGGAGGATGCTGGCAAGCTTCCTCACGTGACCTGTGCCTGGGAAGTCCAAAAAATAATGTGCAAAAGCATAGCCACTGAGAGTGACAGGCATACATCTTGCCTGATGCACCTGCATCACCTCGGCAAGGCTATCTGTGAAATGCAAAGCAGTGCAGAGCAATGCATGATTTCCTACGCCCCGAGATCAGCCTTGCTCCCCGCTCTTTTCTTGTACAGAAGAGCAGAGCTAAACTAGTAAAAGTAATTTTCCATTCTCTGAGAGACTCAGGGGAAATGAGCTCTGATCTTGTGCTCATCTCACACTCCCTTGATTCCCTCAACTGGCAGCTTTCCTGTGCTAGTCTCCACTGTGCAGAGCTTCTCTGTCATTAGAGCAGTATGGTTGCCTCACTCCTTTCAAAGAAAAATCCTTTAATTTTTAGGACTCACTCTGTGACTGGCTGTGTGCTACCTGCACTTTTTTTTGGTAGGAAATAATCTAAAAGAATTGTTCATAAAACATATATAAGTGGCAGGTAGATGGAAAGTGGCATGCCTCTAATTTAAATTTCGATTAGAAAAAAATACAGAAATGTATTACATGAAGTACTGCTAAGAGTTGTATGGAATACTGTGTTTTAAGACCTACTGTAGATCTATGTCGGTGCCTGTGAAAAAGAGGATAATTAGTGCCCGTACTCTCAGTCATATCAGACTAAAGGTAATGGGGTGTAAGAAATGGTTCATTAGGCTCTCTCAAGTACTTTTACTGTGTCCATAGTATTTATACCAGCAGAAAAAATTCAATGTCTTTAAAATCAAGTCAAAGCATTCGCCTTAGATTCTTCAGTTTAAGAAATAACATTGAGCGATGATCTCTTAAAGTCAAACGGAAAAAAAATGCACTTAGAAAAACCCCTTAAACCACTTTTATTAGCATTCTGTGTCACTCCAAGGCAGTCTACATGCCTATGCAAATCCTGCCTCCTTCATTTGTGCTCCTCTCTATATGTTTAGCCTACAAGGGGGAAAATTTGTAGATGGAGGAGGCAAGCAAAAAACCCATAGCATTTATTTTCAAGAGAAACATGCATTTAGAATATACTTTGCTTTCTTGTCTGAACAAAAGGGCAAACTGTGGAGAAGAGCAACAAATGTAAGGGAATGGAAAGAATGACTGGAAAAAAGGGTTAAACCCTCAAAACATATGTAGCTTGACTACACAAGGGGAGAATAGGATGGCATGCTACAAATGTTTGAATGGTACAGCTATCAAATGAGGGGGGAAAGTTATTTAGGCCGACAAAATAGATATAAGTAGGACTAATATAATGAAGTTAACGAACAAAAAATTTAGGTTAAGAATCAGGAAAAGCTTCCTGAGAGCAAAATATATAATACAGTTCTGGAGCAATTTCTCATGTGAAGCAGAGGAGCTCCGTCACATGAAGCCCTATGCATTTGAAAATAAACTGAAGAAGCATTAGAAAATATAAGAAGAATAAAAGATAAGGCACTTTTCTGTGCACTGCAGTCTGGGATGAATCACCAGGGGCTGCTCCCCTGCCCTCTGTTTCCAATTTTTTCTGGTTCTTTGCTAACAATGTGCCATTTTTACTTTCTAGAAAAGTAACTAACACAGCAAGGGTAAATTTGGGAGTCTGTCTATTAGCATAAATTACACCATATATCTACAAGATAATAAGGGCATAGCAAAGACACACTGTACTAATACTGCATGCAATTCTGAGTGCACTCCTGAACATACCTCATTTTTTGGTTGGCAGTCTTGGGCACTTCCATTTTGAGAATTTGGCCCTAGGTAAGTGCTTAAAGTGGTGCCTTTGCAGTCTCTGGCAAGAATTAAACGAGCTGTATGGTCCATAGGCGAAGTGAGAGACTTGGCTAACACCAGGTGTGAAGCATCCACAGCTCCTATGAGTTTGAACAGGGAGTAGTGCTCAGCTCCTGTTGGTGGCAGGTGCTTCCCATGACTTTGGGTCAGTGTCTGGTTTTGCACAGGGCTTTGGAAAAGCAAGCCCAGCAACTTGAACTTGGCATGGCAGGCAAACATTTCACAGGAGTAGAAAGTGTGAGCAGGAGTGCAGGACACTACGATGCCCTAAATTCATGTCCTTTTGCTTTTGGGCACCAGAAAGGAGCTGCATAAATCATTCCAGTTCCCTTGGGCTAATATGTTTTTCAACTGACCGATCTAGGGCACAGACTGGCCCAGTGGTCATGTAGTATAAGGACAGGTAGGACACTCAACTCTTTAACATACAGACAATGAACACTTGCACCCAGAGAGAATACACAATTAAGGCATCCTGATTAATCTGATACCACAGAACAGACATAAAACAGGAAGTAGGCATGTCCTGAAAGAGGTCAGGAGTAATTTCCTACCTATGCAAATGTGTACCATGTACATTTAAGTTCCAACTTCAGCTTGCACTGTTGCCACCTGTTCTACAGTTGCCACACGAAAATATAAACTTCTAACTGCAAAATGCTATTGGGAGGTTTAGTTACACTAGCATCATAATTTGTCTTTCCCACCATTTTAGAAGGTGTGGTGCCTTGGTCTTAGAAGAGTATGGTTTTTCCTTTGCACGAAACTTCTCCAACTTGGCTGAAAATAGTTTGATGTGAAAAAGGGAGTATCTCAGAGGTGTTTGTCTTTATGTAAACACAAACAAATAGTTGGTAACCTGCAGCCTCTACCAAGGAAAGTGTTTATGAAACCTTTGAAATCACAGGAGACAGCTCACGTGTGTCAGATAACCCTGTTCTCCAGAGCTTTTTTTGGTAACAGTGACCACCAGAAGCATGTGTAGGCATTTGCGATGAGGAAGCTCAGTGTTCTCCTGCATTGCCCCGGTCTTCACAGAAAGAATTTTTGGTTATCCTGAGAATTTAAATTTGTTAAAATCAGCCTCTGCAGTCCTTAGAGAAACAGAAGAAATGCTCAAAAGTCTCCCAACTTCAGCATTTTTTGGATCTCTTTCCTGCACTAGGACTGCAAGACTGTTCCGTAACTACTTTGTAAGCCAAATGCTGAGCTTACAGCACTCCCTACATTTGATGTTTACTCCAGGAAGGCAGACTGAAAAATATTTTGTATTTGTTTAGGAAGCAACAGTATCTATTCAATGCAGAATGCAGAATGAAAGCTGCCCTCGTGTGTTAGCATGAAAAACATTTATCAAATGTTTGGTGAAATTCCAGTGTATGCTTGCTTTACCTCAAAAACTTTCTATAAATCAGTCTAAATTTACATTAATTTTATGAAAATTACCTTCCTAACTGTGGAAGTGTTTAGGGGACCCACAATGAGCCACGATGCTGCTGTGCCAGATCCTGTGCCAAAAGAGAGCTGAAAGATGATGCCTGTGTGGAGGAGTTGACACTCCTTACGTGTGAGAGCATTAAATGATACTTCCATTGCATTCACTGCAGAGGGTTGAAAACTCTGGGCTAATTCTTGCTGGCACCAGGTTTGGCGAAGGTAAGTCAGATCCCCAACAAGATGCAAAAGCAGGGGAAATACCAGTTCAGCTGCTGCACCCTGTGTGGAGGCACAGCACTTCCCAGAAAACTGCAAGGAGAACAGCTCTTTTGTGATCATGCACAGCTGCACATTACAGGCGTCTTCCTCAGTCTGCCATAACTCATTTCAGTAAGGCAAGGTATTTCTGCACAGAAGCACCCTTTACAGTAAACTTTCAGACCATTACACAATTTCACACAGGGCATCTTTGAAAATAAATCACTCCTCATACTCTACTTTGTGGCTTTCTCTACTTACAGTCCCCCACCCCCTCCAAAATTCAGGGGAATTCCAGAACATTTTGCAATTAGCTAAGGATTATATTTCCTTATTTTTATTAATTTTATGTAAAGTGGGATTTATCAGTGGAGCATTCATTGACACTGACTTCAATTTATTCTGATGAAACTGACTGACATCTGTGTGTGCTGTTCATCAGTCATAATTTAAACCATTCTTAATTGCATTAAATGTAAATTAAGACATTCAATTTCAGCCATTATTTTTCATAAAACACTGTGAACTGAATTTTAGTGGGTCACAAGATCTTACATTCAAAATAAATAGGGTAAATTTGAAACTTACCATTGATGTTCATATTTCACCCTTTGTCGGCTGTATTTCTTTTGTAGCTTACTAGATTGGAACAATTAATTTTCTCTCTGAAGGGAACATGAATGGCTAAAGATGATGTAGCTGAGTTTTTTAACAAATTACTTCATCATTTCTAGAGCTTGCTTGTTACTACAATATATTAAATATATTAAGAGAAAACGCAATTAACCTTTCATCTAAACCAAATGACAAATTAAAACAGAAAATGTAAACCATGCCAGAATCAGCCCTCTGATTTTGAATTCAGAAGGCTATGCCAATGGATTTATTTGCTGAGATTCCTCAAGGAGGTTTTGCAAAGCAAAATCTGTTCAGCAATGAGGGCTTGGTTCAGCTGATACTGGAAATTAAGGGAGGACATTCAAGGCTGTGTTTGCTATAAGGGGGAATGGTGTTCCATGAGTGGATTGGGACACTGTCTGGGAAAGGTCAGGTATCTCATTTTTGGAAGTTAAGACTAAAGCTCCTCTTTAATCCAGTGGTCTCAAATACCTGGCACAGCAACCAGCAAAACCCAATGGTGAGGAGGTGATTTTTTGAAATCGTGTGTGTTTTGCTCCAGAATGAGGGATGAACTGAATGCTGTGGTTTAATGGAGAGAAGATCCAAGCCAAGCTAACTCCTTTTTTGAGTGCAGCAGTACAGCATGTCCCCAGCCTAACATAATGACCTTGGCTCATGGCAGGGAAAGCTGCAGTTGCCCTTGGAGCAGCCCTGCCTAGCTCAGCTGTGCTGGAGGGGGCAACCCTGACTTGAAAGGGAGCTTGTGTCCGTGGGGCTCACCCTGAGAGGGGCTAGGGGGCTGAATCCTGGTACCTGCACTGCTGAACTGGTTGGCAGCGTGGGGCTCTTAGGGAAAGGCTGGAGGGGGTCTTTCTCTGGTTCCTTGCTGTGGGTTTGGATGCTCAGTCACCTGCCCGTTTGCCACTTTACATCACAGGACTGTTGGTCTGGGAATGGGTGGCTCGTTGGTATAAATGAATGTCCACAGCGATTTAAACCAAATGATATACCCATTTGGGAAAGCTTTCCAGCTCAGCAATAGCATCTGCCTTGTCACTCCTCTAGACCACTCCCTAGAGGCTGCTGGTGTGATGCAGTGCTGAACCCACCTGGAGACAGCTTTCCTCCCAGCCCACTGCTAAGGATGTCTCTGTTACATGGCTAAAGCTCTGGTGTGCCCCAAATCAGAACTCTGCTCTGGTATTCACCCTTACAATTCACTGATTAAAGGCTACCCCTGTGGCTACAGCTCTTCAGGATGATATGCAAAAAAATTGGCCAACAAAGGGAGGACCACAGGCCTACCCTTACACATGCAGGAAAAATTTATGTAAATATTACCTATGACATTTACATTCCCATGCCAGTTCAAGTCCTGGAGAATGAGGTGTTGCAATAAGTCTGGAGATGGGTAGTGATGTAATCATTCTCCCGGTTTCTTGCTATTAATATATGTCTCTTACTCATTTTTAAAGATAGAGTAAATGAGAGTACTGAATATAAATGGCCTTTGTAAGTCATTGAGGTCAGTGAAGCATGTCATTGTTTGCAACTTGAATTCCATGAAAGCCCTGGCTGGCTGAGAGGCACACTATATACTTTTTTCCTCATAAATAAAAACCACAAACAATATTCAGTATGTTTAATGATAATTATAAAATAGTACTGTGTACAATGAGTTTCCAAACCCAGAACTAGTTGTGAGTGCTTAATAATGTGACCTTACGGTGTCATCTTTAGTGTACGTGATGCCTATATGCCAGCAATGTATAAATTATTTCTCTGGCTGTACGTTAGCAAACATTTGATTATGATTTATTTTGGGGTTCTCTGAAAGATGAAGTAAGTTCTTTAATATTAGCATTACTAATGATTTTAATGAGGCATTAAAATGTTGCAGTATTGTAGGAACATTTTTCTTTTTTAATATTATTTCATTAATAGTTTACATGAATGTTAATGTTAAATTGATTATGGAACCTGAAAGAGTAATCCACAAAATGTCAAAGTGCCATTAGCACAGTGAAAGAGCCCTCCAAAGGCAGGGATCTGGTAAGAGCTAATGAGATATCTTGTACCACATAACACTGAAGCAGCTTTTTCTAAAATTAAGTCTGAAAATTAGGTTTTAATATCCCTCACTTTGGGACTCTCCAGCCATTTGAGCGACTGAGTGTTCAGCGTCATGCACACAAAAAGAGATCAGGCCGTGGGCCCAGGGACTCCCTCAGAATTTGGTCTTAAGTTAGCTCTAGTCAAAAAGGCAATGGCAAAAATATTAAAAAGAAGGAAAAGGTCTTTCATAGGATGTGATGACTGCGTCATCCATCTATTGATAGCTCTGCAGAGTGGATCAGCCATAGGGATCTATTGTTCACATGCATTATGTACTGTACGTGTCACTGTTAAGTTGAACAAGAAAGAGCATGTTGAATACTTCTTGTAAGTTTTGCAAAGCAAGTTTTCAGATAATACCTGATTTTCTCAAAATAGCAGAGCTCAGGGGTGTTCAGAGGAATACATAGAAATATGCTGCATTAGAAACCCTAAACGGCAGTAGGGGATAAGGAGAGCTGGTAAAGGCTCTGAAACACATATTTGAGATTCTCCACAAATTCACAAATTTGGAAAGTAGGAATATTTCAAGAGTCCTGTTCCACAGAAACTCTGCTTTAAACAACTGGCACTTATGCAGCAGATGAACCAAGGTCTTGCTGACCTTGGCAGCTTTATAGGAAAAAGTTAATGTGAAGGTGAAGCATTCTCAAATAACGTCATTTACAGGTTAGGTAAATCCATGCTCTCACATGCTGTCCATATAGGTCTTGAATTTCCGATGATAGTTTTATTGTGGCTGGGGCAAAAACCATTTACTTCCTAGATCTGTTTGTTTCTTATAAAATAAGAACAATGAAGAGGTGAACTGAGTAATTTTATTGTTCCCCCCTAAAGTTAGTTCCATGCTAAGGAATATATGAGTATCCAGGGATGCTAATTTGTGTTAAACCATCACATGCACACCAAAGCAAAAGGCATATTGTCTTTTAAGTATGGCCACCAATACACATGCCTGTCTGTAGTCTCCCATCACCCTGTCAACACCTGTGATATTCCACACCAGGTCTTGACTAGTGATGTCCAGGCCTTTCTTGCAGCAGCTTTTCCAAGATCCCGATTTTACCACCAGGACAAGCCTTGTCCCAGCACTGTTTAAACAGACGTGTCCAGAAGTTCAGGTATCGGGGTCTTGGGACGATGGGGACAGCCCCAGGGCAAGGTGCAGAGGAGGTGGCACTTGTTTCCTCACAAGTGAGGTCCAGGCTTTGTCACAACACAGTGCACTTCAGCGTACTTGAACAGCATCCAAAAAACACTAAGCCCTCTGCTTGTGGCAGAAAAGACTGTAAGATATTGAACTTCTTGCAGTGTCTGATTTTATGCAGGGAGGAGGAATGCAGTGGTATGGGGTTGCCAGATGCTGGCTCCCTTACGGGTGGCAGAGATAGCTTTGTGCCCAGCTGCAATCTGGACGTAGGCAGGAGGCCAGCCTGGCAGCTTTGGGCAGTGTGTGATTTGACAGCTCCAGGTGTCCCTCTCAAGGTCTTCCAAACCACCACAGTACTCAAATGAACCCCAGGCAGCAGCAGGTGCTGCAGAGAAAGCCCAGTCCTCTACAGCCTGAAACTGTACCATGTCACCCTCATCTCCCAAATCATCTTCCTCTGAGCCAAGGCTCAGGCCGAAGCCCAATAGAGAGCTCAGCCCTAGGTGGGACTGATAGCTTCTCACTCTTGTCCAGGTAAGATTTGTTGCAGTCTGATAAAGGCAATTAATTAGCCCAACAAGACCCTTAGGAAAAGCACTTCTCTGCCGCAGATGAGGAAACTGAGGCTCCGTAGCCTATAGCCTGATCCTGCTTGGCCTCTGACTGTCAAAACCAGTGAAAGGACATTCATGGGCCAAATGAGAGGGCTATGGGTCCTCTCCTATAGGTCTTTTCCTACAGATAAAACTCACAGAGTACTCATTACTGCTAGAATAAAGAGGGCTTGGAGAAGATTACACTAAATCCCTGTATTACAAAATTCTATAGTGGATGTTACTCCCTCTACCTTCCCCATAAAAATTCCTTCGTTGATTTAATAATTTATATACTCATAATGCATTCATTCAATGTCATAGTTTTGTTTGTTTTCCATAAGCAAGAAAACTGGTTTGAAAAATAACTTGAATAATTTTCTTTTGCTATGCCTTTTTTGTACCCCTTTGGTTAGAGAAGTGGTTTAGTGGTTTCACCCAGGACATGGACCGAAGTCAGCAAAGCTGGTCCTGAGCATGACTCCACAGCCAAAGTGCTCCCAGTTTACAATTACCCCTTGCTTCTCCATGTGGCAATGGGCAGCAAAATGCTGTTTTCTGTAGTCTTGAGAATGGACTTAGCTGTCAAGAGGCAGAACAAGGAAGCAGCGGCCTCTTTCCTTTCATCTCCCACCTTAGAAATTAGTGATGGAAACCTTACTGATTAAACCAACAACTCAAAAAAGCAGTTAAGTATTTAAAACCTAGATAATTTTCCAATTATGAGGAGAGAGGTGATCAACTGAGAGAAAGAGGCAGTTCTGGCTTGTAAGCAGAATCCCTCGTTCCACTTCAAGCCCATGCATAGTTCTTAAGTTTGATTTCACTCAGGATTCCTTTGCAGAAACTGATGGTATGACCTGGTTCACTATACTTTAGAGGGCATGTATTTATTATCCCATTTGTTTATGTTATCTGAATATTCCAGCTTGTATCTAATATATGGAAATTAAAATGGAGTTCCCCAGGAGGTCTTGAGTGCAAGAAATACGTTTATCCTGTTAAAACCTGTTTTGTTAAAAAGAAACTATAAAATTAATATGAAGCTAGAATACACTGCTTTACTCCCTATAAGAGGGAGGCTGAGGCAAGCACTCATAGTCAAAGAGACCTCCATCAAGCCTAGTAGGAGTTTTTTCCTGTGTAGTCTTGGCCCTTCATCCATTCCTAACTTTAGTGAATAAGCAAAGAGTTAACCTGGAATCCTTTGCCATTTGCAATCCAGTGTGCTGGTTTCCTGCGAGGGAGAGCTCAGGGTGAATTCATTTTCAGTTGAATATGTCATTAAGGAACAGGATTTATTAATGACTTATTAATGCAGACAGAGTCAAACTGAACTCTGGTACAAATCCTCTGGTATTCAAAGGAAATAACTGCTTATGAGGACATGGCCTGTATAGAGCTAGTTCCTGTCTTCAGATGTGAATATATAGGCAATATTAAGTATCCTGTTTAATATTGTACACTTATATTCATTACCACTCAGAATAATAAAAACTTCTCATTTTACAGTGACATTTATTTACTGCTGAACATCAGCCCAGGAGAAAGAACTCCCAGTTCACTCCTGTATATAATCTCAGGTTCTGTCATTCACATGTAGAAAACTCAGCTCTCTATTTAGCACAGTGTTGGTGAAAGATAGACATTTACAGGGCCCCTCTGCCCTTGAGCTGTTCCATTAGTGCATGGAAAGCACCTTGCAGCCTGTGACAAGCGCAGCAGATCGGCACTAAATCAAAAATCAGTGCCAGCCAGGGATCTAAGCCACCATGAAGGTCACAGCCATCAGCTGCATGCCATCTCAATCCAAACAAAACACACTGGATACAGGGGGATTTTCACTACTCACAATAGGAGACAAACACATCATGTTAGAGTAATCTCCTGATAGCAGCAAAATGGGTAACTGACCTTTTAAATACTTTTGAGTATTTAATAAAAGTTTGAAAACAGGGAAAAGAGGTATTGGTAATTTTTGGGTGCTTTTTGTAGTGTAACTGAAACATTGGCTCTGTGCCAGAGCAACCCAAAATATTAACAAAGAATTTCTTTCCCAGAGCTGGGAGAGCTCGTATGTATTAGCAAGCTCATGAATTAGTACTCTCTATTATTTTTTCCCTAAATACTCCCTGCTCTAATAAATGCAAAGAAACTTACTCAAGTAACCTTAAACAGTGGATTAATCTGAAAGAGATTTAAGTGAAGATACGTTTGTGCAGAGCATCTTTCCTAAAATTGTGACCTAAAGGAATGTCCAGATTTGCATACTGTAACAGCAGGCAAAGATAAACGAACAGAAAATAGAGGGATTGTTGATTAAGGGGTTTAAATAAGGCAGTCAAGAAAGGTCTACTGCCAAATTTGAAAGGAGATGAGGAGAGTTTGAAGAGTAGGGTATGAACTGGCCAAGCCATGTGTCATGTCTCAGCCAGGCTGTATGTCTGGCCGTGCTGCATATGATCACCCAAACTGGTGTGGATATGTACAAGCTGATCTTCCTGCTGGGGTCCGGGCAGGAGGTGCCTGTGTCATACACAGCTCTCCTTCTTCCCTTCACAGAAAGTAGAGGTGTTGAAAATCATTTCCCACTAAAGAGGCCTTAGGATCAAGAGGACAGAGAAGGAGGAACAGGGGTGAAGGATAAAAAAAGAAAGAGTTTCTTCCCCTGTATTCACCAGTGGCTGATCTCCCTGCTCAGCCCTGGGCCTGGAGTTTGGAGTGTCCTCTCATCTTACAGACACCTGACTGCAGGGGTGGTGGGCTGACTTACTGAGGACTGAGCACACAGGTTCCCTCTGCTAGTTTCCCCTGGGTTCACAGAGAACTCGGGAAAATTTGGGAATTTGGGAGTTAAGTCCCAGCATCAGTACAATCAGTCCCAGCTGATTTTGCTCCTTCTCTTTGGACAAATTTTGGAGTAGACCCCCCAGGTGAACCCTAGATAAAATTGCCTTCCCTTTCCCAGGTCTCTTCGCTCATACTTTGCTCAAGGGGGGTCGTTCTTACTCCCCCAAGACCAACTGTATGCTCTGACGGACAGAGTCTTATTTTCCTAGCTCTACAGTAACATATATTCTGCATGCAGAAAGAAAAGAATACAATTATGCTGCATGTGAGTCTGTATTTGTGTGGAGGACAGAATGTTTTCCCTTCCTTCACTATACTAAATTGCAAAGCTCACGTGCAACTGCATGAGAGGAAAATAGGGCCCACTTGGAAATAAAATGACCTGAAGGGGGAAGGTAAAACTGCTTACTTTTGGAGATCACCTCCTGCTTTGGGAAGGACCATTCCTGCTAGAAATGTGAGACAAAAGGAAAGACTCTGAATGGGTAGTATAGAAATAACATTTATGTAATCTACTTGAAGTGATCTATTGAAGTGTCAAAGCTTATTTTAGCTATGGTATCCAGGCTCTGTCAGACTAATTGGCTGCATCATTAATTATACAGAAAGCTAATTTAAATAAGATACAAACCAATGCACCGGGTCAGGCTGTGGGTTAATCAGTGCCCAGCAGTGGATACATTCTCTTAAAAGAGTGTAAGAAGCAGGGCATATACAGAAGTAATCCCTCCTGTATCACACTTCCATGGCTCATGAATTGTCATGTTTTAAAACCACCAATGGACCTACCTTTCAAAGACGCTGCCTATTCCTTTCTTGACTATTGCAATGTATATTCCTAAATAAAGATTAAAGACTTGCCACCTTGTTTTTGGGAAATGAAGGTTTCCCTTCGAGGAGAATATTTGTAAACATGAAGGCCTTATTTACATTGCATTGCTGCTCTAAATGCTCATTTTGCTATTAAAAAACCATGCACATCCTTGTACATGTGACTGATTCATAGATCATTCTATACAGTTTATGTGCATCTTGGTTTTGTGTCAAAATTACACCTATATACTAGCACACACGCACACACAAGAGTACCACAACATATCTCAGGGTTTTCCTACTATCAGGTACCAACTGAAGGCAGCGTACTTGACAGCCAGGTGGTGTGAGGCCACTGCGAAGAGAAGGAAACCTAACGGAGCTTTCCCCCAGCCCGAGAAGTTTCCCGCGAACACTGAAAAAAAAACCCAACCAACCCAAACGTGCCTTGGAAATGTGCGTTGTGGGCGGCTGCCACCTACTGGCACCGGGGACGAGTCCGCGGCGGGGGACCAGTCCCCGGCTCCTGGGGGCAGGATTTTCCTCCTTTTAGCTGGAACCTAGGGTCAGAATTTTGTCTTCCTTGTGCCTTCCATAAAGCCATGCACACATCTGAATGACATTATTTTATTTAAACTCCCCATAATGGCAGTTTTGTATACTCTTGAGCGAGGGAGCTGCCTGAAAAGAAGTCAGCATGAAGTGTCCTCTCCTTTTTCCTTTTTCTTTTTCTTGATAGTTAATAAAGTTTTTGTATTCATCAATCATCGGAAGTCAGCCTGGGAGTGTACTCTGTTTAAACGCTCTGGCTTTTCACTTAATGCATCCCATCTGTTTCTGAAATAAATTGCAATAATCCGTGTTTAATGTTAATCAATGTATTACTAAATATGCAAATTATATTAAAAGACGTGGTTTGAAAAAGCTTTCATTTGTAAATATGGTAGCTGAAAACAGGAAGCATATCTAAAAGCCATTTAGATACAGTAGCCTAACTCTAACAGTGTGGCTGATTTATAAAGCGGTTTGCAAGTTGATCTTTCTCCCACAAGGGGATATGTAAAACTGTTGCATATCAGATTTTGTTAACATCTGATGGGTTACTGCTAACAGTGTAAAGGCCTAATATTCACAACCATGTCTCTTATTTAAATTAAAGCAATCTTATTCCAGCTTTCTAATTTTTTGTGCTCATCCTAACATATGAATTTACATGAAGAGTTTATGAATCACAGTGAAAGCAATTTGAACAAGCTTTTCAATCAGCGTTACATCTTACTGCCTGATTTAGATAATTCATTGTCTAAGGGGCTCTTCTGGCCTCTCATTCTCCTTTCCAGGGGCCTCAGTCTATGAAGCTGGCTGTCCCTCTTGGTGTGGCCACAGTCTCTCCACTCCAGTGCACCACTTTGCAGGAGGGTCCTATGCAGGGCCCTCGTGGTGCTGCTCCCATCACCAGTGTGGCTCCACACCCCTGTTCACAGAGGCTCTACGGCATTTCTTGTGCAGCTGTGTTAGACACAGATGGTCATTTGCACTGGTTGACTTTCCATGGGGCAGTGGAAGTGCATCTGCAAAAAGACTATAGGCAGGACACAATCCCTGAGCCCAGACTCACGGCACTGAGCACAGGAAAGAGAATGCTGGTGAGGAGTGTTGGAGGGAAGATCCAGCTAGGAAGATAAATGCTGAGACATTCTGCAGAGGTGGCTCTTTGTGGTCTCAGCCAAAGGTTGCCCACTTCCTCTCTGCCTCTTCTTTGCTTTGTTTTTCTGTTCACACTCCTGCTACCCTCTGGAGAGAGTGCTTGATGTAACCAACTCTTAGCCATGATGGAGCAGCCCTACCTGGAAGACCCAGGTACCACAGACAAGGATGGGTAGAAGAGGAAGCTGTGACCACTGCAGCAGTTGCTCATGATGAAGCAGAGGGGAAGGCCAGGAGGTAATGAAAATGTAAAGTATCTTTTGAGATAGTAAGTGTCCCTTGGCTGACAGTGTTTGCTCAAGTGTATGTTTAGTTTGAGAATATTATTTTCTTTTCCCATGCTGTGTTATAGAATATCCTTGACATTTCAGGATATAAGGTAAGCTCTAAACATAATTATTTGAAAGATAGTTTACCCTTTACCCTGGAGAAGGTGAAGTCTTAACTGCTTGAGAGGTAGTTTGTGGTTTGCTTTTCTTTCATATTATTTTTTTATCTCTTTCCCCTGTTGCAGCTTCCTATGAAGCATCCAGTGAAATTTACTGGGATGTACCAGAGTAGAAGGACCAGGAAACCAATCTATCATTAAACTCATCTGTGCTCAATGGGGATCTCTTGGGTCCTTACATATTTGCTCTAATTTCCACACCTTTGGGAAATGGGACAAAATTTTGAATTAATTTTAGAATAAAAAGGACCAAATATAGGACAGTTTTGACTGTGCCTCTTTCCAATGACCATTTGATTACATATTATTAAATGTGATGGCTTTGCCACAGTTTCCATGAGAAGCTGAGCTAAGTTTTACTCCAAAGTTTTAGGTGTTCTGAGACTCAGACCTGGTCTATATGTGTGAGCAAACCTCCCAGGAGCTAAAAGTGGAAGCAAGGTTAGCAGAAGCCCTGTGAACCGAAACTGCTGAGTTTCATGTGGCTCTATATGTGAACAGTGCCACATTTCAATAGCCCTGCAACACCACCTATCAGCCAGAGATGGGGAGAAAGCGTGAGCACTAGTGATCTACTGTCAAGCATTTACGTTCAAATACATGCAAGCATTTCCCTTTTTGCCCTATAAACTTAATAGAACTATTTTGTGAATTCAAAACATGAAAAGTAAATAAAACTTCCTCCTTTACCCTTGGAGAAGAGATAAGAGGGACAAGGTTACAAGCAAGGTTTTAAGAAGATGTAAGGCTGTAACAGCTGTGTTGAGTACTATACTTTCCTTCATGGCGTGGACTCTGAGGGAATGCTACGCTGATGAACTAATTGAGATTTCGCTGTTGGTGCTTATGTCTAGGTACTCCCAAGGGTACCCTGGGCAAGGTGATACAGCACCCTTTATCCCTCTTAATAGACAGAGGCCCTGCGTGAGTTTCTCCCAAGAGGCATTTTTCAGTGCCACAACCCTAGGAGCTGAGTCCCCACTTGTAGATACGATGTAGCAGCTTGGTTTGACTTTCCTTTGCAAAGTCTTGCTCTTCCCTCATGTCACAAAGCCCTAGAGGTTTGCCCTGGGGATTTTGGGGATGACACTGTGTTTGGTGACTGAGACTGCCCTTACAGAATTTTTTTAATCTTGTCTAGTCAAATCAAAAAAGTGAAAGTAACAAAAAGGTCTGGAGTGAAGATCCTGATTCATAGAGGATTTATTGACAGTACCTTTGAAAGTACTGCTTAATATGCAAGGTAAACAAATTAAAATCCCAGCTTGTGGTCCAAGGGCATTCACAAATTAGAAATGACCCCCTGCCTGCCGTGGGAGTGCTAATGATGTGAAAGCTGAAAGGAAGAGAATCCTCTTGGGAGAAGAGAGTGGGTCAGAGGGGCTTTTGTAATCTACCAATCTGTTTGGCTTTGACAGGCTCTTTGTCTAACATAGGAGATGACAAGAGGAACTCAGGCGCCTGGCAAAGATGGGAATGACTGCCTATAAGCTTTATGTATTTGTCATTTTGTGTTCACTCAGTTGTTGGTATCTCTTGGCTGCCTCTGTCCAGGGAAACACTTCCCCTCACCTGCAGCTATGGGGAGAAAGCAGAAGCAGCCTAAGTCACTATCACAGAGTATGACACAACGTGGAGCTTAAATCACAGGTCCAGTAACTCTGTTTTGTTTCACATCTGTTTTAATCACAAAAGTTGCCTCTACTCCAGACCTGAGAAAGCGAAAAGGTATCCACTGTACCCTGAGTCCACATCTCACTCATGGGCTGACATGGAGAGCGCAGTGCAGGTGGTGGCAGTGTTGGTATCAACTGCAGCAACTCATTGATGTGGTCTGAAGGCAGAGTTGGTGTTGACAAGGACCATGCCTAGGAACCAGACTTTTCTACACACGCTGACTGTTAGGAGTTCTACTACCTTGCACAAGAAAGCAAAGCTCTGTCTCCAAGGATGTATACACAATTTTCCTTGGCTCTCTGAAGAATCTGAGTGAAGTTCTAGCCCCACTAAAATAAAAAAAGGGAAAACCATGTCATTACCTTCATATAATGCTAACGTGGATATCCAGATCCATACACAGGTGGATATGCATGGAATTCCAGATGGCTATCTAGAAAGTGCAGGCAAGGGGCTCTGACTGTTCTTTAGCTATGAAGAAAAAAAAATCTTCTCTGTTAAGAGATACTTTTTGTTTAGCTTAAATAAGGAAGTTTTAAACAGAATGGGTTGCTCAAAATTATAATAGTGTGTGACTTAATCTGCTCTTTGCTTGGCTCTACTTGCTCAGCACAAGCAGCTGGATTTGCTGGAGCCCTGGGCCTCAAGCTGGGAACTTTCACCCAGATATGTTGGAACAGAGTGGATTTGCTTACTAGCTGGTACAGTGTTGTGTTTTTTCTTTAGTTTGGGAAGAATATTAATAACACAGTGATGTTTAGTTGTTGCTAAGTGATTTTTATCCCAAGTCTAGGCCTTTTTTCATTACTATGTCCTGACTGATTTAGTGCACAAGAAACACAAACCAGAAGACAAGGAGGCTGCAGCCATCAGCAGAAGCTACAGCTCGACAAGATAAGAGCAGTTAACAGCCGGGCTGAGGGGAGACAGAGAAAGAATCCAATAAGGTGTTAGAAGACCCCAGCCCAAAAATCACCACTGGACTTGAAATCATGTGAAGAGAGCATGAGGGCAGGTGCATAAATCCTGAGGTCTAATTGCCTGGAGATTTTTTTCTTCTGGGTCAGTATAAGCTGGTCGGGTGCTGTACCACTCTATTAAATTATTTCTTTTTATGAATCTGACACCTGAGACTCTGCTGTGGAAAACCCAGGATAAATAAAGGGTTCCTAAAGGAGGAAGTACACCTGAGAGTGAGCGTTTGTGCAAGGATTTGAAAGGGAGCCCATCAGCCCCGCTGAGAACAGACTCCAGTCCCAGCAGGGAAAGCCTGGGTGGTGTGTGTGACACTCCTTGAATGGTGAGAGAATTCTTGGGCTGTGGCTTCTCCTTTAACAACCTCATCCTTTTCCTTTGCTTCTCTTGAATTCTCACTTGGATCCAGAACTGATGCAGCAAAGGTACCATTTGGATATAACCACAGCTACAAAAAAAAAAGGAGATGGTGGTTCCAAGGCCATATTCACAAAGAAGCACTGGCAGAAATGGCCATGCTATTCAACAATCTCTTTTTAAAAGCTGGTGCTGGACCAGACCTGAATGGCAGTGTAGCAATCTGCCTGGTTAGTGGCACAGCTGCTTCAGTTGCTTTGTAAGTCTACACATTCCAAAAGCTGTTCCTGATTTTTGGCTGTTTAGAACCCCTTAAGTTGTGTTTCCCTGAGGCAGTGAGCACTGACAGCTGCGGGCAGCCTTTCTTTGGTGAACAGCACTCAGCACTTCTGAAAAAGCACCTTAAGCCTGCCACCCCACACCAAAACACCCCAAAATGTGGTCATTCAAGGTGGAAGCTACTGAGCTTTGTTCTTCAAAGGTTCACTGGCACTTAGACCCTTGGGAGTTCTTGATGGGAAACATGTTTAACATGTCTCAAGAAGAGAAGAGCAATAGACCAAAGATGTCCGTTTTTCAACTTGTGACCGACTGAGTCCCTGCAAATTCTGTCTCACCTCCATCCTTCCCCGCTCATACCCAGGAGGTTATCCTTGAGCCTGCAAGGGTGCTGAACATGGTCAAAGCTGCTGAATCACAGCACCACATCATTTTTATCTGTTCAGAACACCATCATTTTTAAAGGCTGTCAGAGGAAGGAGAGGAGCAATGGGCCTGGTGTTTCCCCATTCCCTCACATGAGGCAGCAGCTGTGGCTAGCCCCAGAGCAGGAACATATCTTTTTTGTCCTCTAATTTTTTCAGACAGGCTGAGGCTGCCTGTATGGTGGCTCCTTGTAAAAAGCAGCTCTTGCCTGCAAAAAGCAATAACTGGGCTTTTTGTCTCTTCAGCTGCATGCTGAATGACAAAATGCTAAAACCATCTGTCCTCAAAGTCTACATTTCAGTCATATCAGAAGTTTCAGTTTTTACTTATGGAGGTTCCCTCAAGTACAATCCTCTCACAAAATTACACATGGTCTCTGATAGACACCATCTTCTGATTCTTTATTTAATCAAAAATGAGTAGTGAGACAAGGTGAAACTATGCTACAGAGTTTGCAGTCTCACAAGTCTATGGACCAAAGAGGAGGTATGAATGGGTTTGCAACCTCCCAGCATTAGTATAATATAGAGGTCAGGAAGGAGAGCCCAGATGCTGAGGTGGAGAGCAAAATTATATCTTGGAAAGAAGGAAAAAGAACAGTTCAGAAGTACAGAAAAGTACATAGGAATACTTTGTTTCTCACTTTGCTGACTTGTCCGGTAATGAACAGATTAGCTATTGAAATCTGGTAGAAGAATACATACCATGATCTTTGTCACTGGATGTCACAGTCAGAAAAAAATTCAAGATGTTTTTAAACATTTTTAAACAGTGAGGTGAATCAAGCCCTGAAGTAGCTGGAAAACGTGCATGCTGGACTCGGTCACATGAAATCCCTACATGGAGAACATCTGCCTTTATGAGGATTCACTGCAGCTTGTGTGGAAGCTGGCTATAGAAATGGTTGGGTGAAGTGTTCTGGTTTGTGTTACATGGAAGATATGAGTTACCAAACACAGTAAGTAGCTCTTTCTGGCTTATAATTTATTTCTGAGGTGATAGGCTTGTTTGGAAGAATGCCTGGGAGAAAAGAAGTGGAAATGTTTAGAGAGGTCTGAAAGCTTATTGAAATGCTCCTCAAGCCAGGACACTGTGGAGACAATGCACTACTCAAGAAAGCAGTATTGAAAAAGAAGAGATAACCTTGACCAATGTTGGTATCAACATAGCCTGTCCTATTATAAGAGGAAGAGGAGACAGGAGTTGGAGTGTAATTTTGAGGATCCCTGTTTAGCCAGGGAATCTGATTCTCCTGAAATACATGTTGCTTTTACACCAGGTTGTTCTGTCGACCAAGGTTCCCACTATCATTGGTCATTCATTTTAACAATTTTTGTGAGCCTTTTTTACCCTTTTTGTCATGAAAGGTATAAGGGAACAAGTTATTTTGAATCATTTACACACTTAATGGAAGATTGCAGGTCTCACCCAAATTGTCTTGTAGTCCAGGTGCAGCATTTGCTTGTACTTGCTCTGGAAAACAACCACAGCAAGTTTCAACTGGAAGGAGGCAAGGAAAGCCACACAGCAACAGAACAAATGACACAGCTGGTTAGGTAACAGTCAGACACTGAGTGCTGTATCATCCAGACTCTTCTGCCCCAAAATTGGCCTTGAGAACAACATTTCTAAGCTTCCAACTGTACATTCTCTAAGGATTTAAGAGATCAAGGCCAAAGAAAATGGGGACCTCTCCTGACTTAACCTTACAAATTACTTCAAGGGGGAATTTGTATGAAAAGGCAGCAAAGGATAAGGCCTAATACCACTGGTCTTCTTGTGGCATTTCAGTAGTTTCACACAGAGAAGGGAGTCAGAATTAGAAAATCATTGTACTTATTGACACAGTATGAATTAACACAGTAATATTTTTTAACCATGGTATGCATAGAAAGGAACTTTTCCCTAGCTAATCTTATAAATCATTATTGCTCATCAATTATAATTTTTGTTTGAACTTACTATGTAAAGTTGAATGACATTTTATTTCAAACTCTGCAGACTGAAATGTGAAAGAAAAAAACCTCAATATCTGGTGCTCATGTAACCTGTACTTTGGTGTATTTCTTAACTGGAGGCTGGACTTCACAGTCACACCATATCTTGTATTTTATGACTGAGCCTTTACTCCTTCAGATATTTAGAATTAGTTGACTAATTCCAAGTAAGTTACTTGGAATAAATTAATAAATAATATGCTCAAGGATTTGGCTTTATTCTTTTAACCTGAGCAGGAAGATTTCTCTTGAATAACAGAAAGGGCATGAAACCCAGTTATCAGCATGTGGCCCACATAGTGTTCAGGCAGCATTCTTACACACAGAATGCCTTTTAATATTTTGGTGACACAATTCAGGCACTGCACATAGCACATGTGATGGAAATACTTTGCTATATTGGATCTTATAAAACAAATGCTGAAATTTCCCCATCACCACCTTGCTCAGTTCAGAGATAAGACATAGGTATACGCATCTTTCATATCTATCTAATTGTATGTCCCTGCTCATTACTTAGTGGCCTTCTGCCAGACTGGTGCACGATGACAGGAGCATCAAAGGGATTTTCCAGGATAACCACCACCTCTGTGTGCCATTATGCAGCCCCTTAAGAGCTTCTGTGACCAAAACCTTGCTTTTGATAAAAAACCTTCCCAATTACCAGCCTCCTTCTAGTGTCTCCATGATACACAAGGCAGCGCTGTTGTCCCCTTTTCACCTGTGTTTGGTTGAGCTGAATTTCTGGTGTCACATGATATGATGAGCCTTGGGGTTAAGGTGACTGCTCCACACTCATGCATGGGTGTGACTTAGTGGAGAGCCAGACTTGCAGATGACATGGTGCATCAGGTCTTGCCTAGCATGCTGTATGCTGGTCTCTATAAATAAGTACCTCACCATTGTAGCTGCAGAGATTAGCTGCACATTTGCATCACACTGCCAGTGCACTCATATGGGCAAGAACTGAGTGTCACCCCAAGGGAATTAAAAAATTAACATTCGAGGACATTCAATAACTTCTTCTTTGGCAAGGTAAGAAGTGACCTGTCCTTTCATTGTGATTACTTAATGTGCTGTAGGTATTGAAGGTATTTTGCTGTAGCTGCCAGAGTATTCACTACAGCTGGGACAGTGAGGCTTTTTCCATTTTGGACCTCTTTGCTACACGTATGAAACTTTACTGTGATCAGCTGTCAGGCTATATTTTACCTGTCAAGATGAATTTTCTTTTTTGTAAGGGCAAGGGATTCTCTCAAGCTTTTCTGAATTAGGGAAGAAGAGAATACCTTGTGATAATTTCTGGACTTTCTATGAAGGGGACAGGGTGTTAAAATTTTAAGTCTATCCATAGATTTAAACATATCCTTAACTAAATATTGCTAGAAAACTTAGGATGAAAAAATGTGTTTGACAAATACGAAAACAACTGAACAGAAATGTGTAATGTGCAAGACAGCCCAAAGGGTAACTCATAAACCTTTGTGAACAAATATACATGGCTTTGTTTCAAAATCCATTTAAATTCAAGAAGTTTTTCATTTGTCCAGCCCACCACCGGCAAGAGTCTTGTATAAACCAAGGCTTGGTCCTTATACTGAAAAATATACTGGAATGACTTTTCAGAAAGACCATTGAGAGCTTTAGGGCTGAAACACAACAAAGACAGATGAAGCTTGAATTTCAAACATTCCCTCTGTGCCTTCTGGCTACTCACAGTCTTACAGTGTGGCAGCAATTTGGGTTTTGTTGCTTTAGGAACTGTAATAGATAATACTCTGATTTAGTGACTCCTCCTAAAGTACACTCTTAAAGATATCCAGGGCAGCGTGTAGGTCGATTTTTATTTATGACCTATTACATACTGATATATTTTAGCAGTAATTTAAATTAGCTCCATTTGCTTTATTAAATATGATTACTGTGTGTTTGTGCTCTGTATCCCACTGGAATCCTAAAGAGGGACAAAGATTCCATTTGTCTGAGTGTTGCACAAATACAAACTAAAATGGTCTGCCTTTCAAAGAGGTTAAAATCCAAATAAAAGCAGAGGTTGCAAAGAGTTGCAGGTGGGGCAGCCCCTGGTGCACATGATTAGGTGACAATTTTGGTCAGAGCTGTAAGGACAACTTGCAGCACATCAGCCCAATGGTTTCTAAGGGAGTTGTGGGTTTTGTTGCAGAGAAAACTTGGAAGAAAGGATTTGAGGGGCGAACATGAAGTTTTTTTGTGGGCACTCTTCCCACCAGACAGTACCAGACAGTGTGGAAGAAAGCACTTAGGTATTCACTAGCAAAGTGACATCTGGGTATGAGAGAGCTGAAAGGGAATAAACACTGCAAAAGTGACATTAGACCCCAGCTTTGAACCATGAAGCTGATGGCGAAAGAAATGCTTCAGCAGGGAGCAACTCAGCTGAGGAGCTACGTGGGGTAGTCTGAGTAAATCTCTGTGGGAGCCATCCCTCCTCTGGTGAATGAGGGACCTGAAGATGAGCCATAAGCACCCTCCGTACATAAACAGAGTGACTATGTTAGGAGGTACAAGTTGTGCTCTTTGCAAAGGCCTACCTGGTACTCCTGGAAGCAAACAGAAATCCAACCAGAATCACACTGGTTTCATGTAGTCATAATATTGAATTCTGCCTGGATTTCATTGTAACCCAGCATCAGTTAATATCCGTATGCTGTAAGGTATTAGCCACAACTGGATTTACGCTTTTCTCATAAATTAGTTGCAAAGTACTTTACTGCAACTGTGATCTTCCAAATTAAAATGGTATCTTTTATTGAATAGCTGTTGCACGACATCATCCGGTTATGGACTTTAATATCTGGAATATAGTGTAATTTACATCATTCCATCAAACATCTATCAGATTTCAAGCTGGGTTTTAGGCTACTGCATTTGAATCACCAAAACATGTACAAATTGGAAAACTCAAGAAAGAAAAAGGATCAGCTTATGGCTTTAATTTCTTTGTTTAAATCTACCATGAGGGTGAAGAAAATTTCTTTGTAAACAAAAGAATCAGATCCATTCCTTATGAAAACAAGCGATTTAGAAAAACAAGGTTAGAATGCCACCTGGGGGCTTATATTGCCATCACACTCCACTTTAGATCAGAGCAGCATGCAATTTGTACTGTCAGATAAAAAAATTGTTCCCTCCATTTTCTTCACAAAGTACAGTCAGACTTTGAGGAATTCATGCAGGTGTTATTCCATTTTATGGCACTTGTTTCCTTAAACCTTCAGCAAGAACGTAATACAAGAAATAGGCAGTGAAGAAGCAAACCAATTTGCTTTGTGAAGAGAAACACAGCATTACACACTGCGTGAGGTACTCTGTTTTTCACAGATAAATATAAACCAAACACAAGAAACACAAAAATAAGCTTATTTATTGACAACACATAGAAAAGACTAGATTACATCAGACAGAGAAGGCCACAGTTTGCAGAAGCAGAAAAGTGATTGTTAAGGCACAGATAAACTGCAACATCAAAGCATTAAAAATGGAAATATACAGCAAATAACTCTAATCCATTAAACTAGTGTTAAAAGTAAGAGTTTCCTCAACTTTATTTTCAGGGCTTGTGAACCCAGTATGACAAAAGTGAGAACTCATATGAGTCTTTCCCAGAAATTACAACTTAATAGAAATGAAGGCTGTTAGTATGTGAGTAGCATCTCCACACTACTAGTATTCGTCTGCACTTCTGGTGAACTTTTCTGAATCTGAACAGGCAGGAGAAATTAATATATGTTTTGCACACTTAGATGTTAAATCTAAGGCCAAGGGGAGAGAGGAGATTTTCTTGAGAATTTAATCAAGGCACCATTTAGTTTTTCCTTGGCCAGGAGCAGTGTGATACCCTTCTCCACTTCTCTCCAGTCTGCTGAAATTCTCCGTGAAGGGGTGGATAGGAGCACTGCACTGCTTGGCTCCATCTCAGCTTGTATGATGAGCTGCATCACGGTCCTAAGAGCTGAAGGACTCAAGTACCTACTCATGGGTCCTTCCATCGAGTGAGCTGCTCTGGGACCAAGGATCTGGGAACTTGGGTGTCCTTGTGGACCATGAAGGATGTCTGTCTCTAGGGGCAGAGCTATTTTGTGTTTTCTCACATCACTGGTCATTTGACTGACACAGAAAAAAGACAGAATGCAAAGGTGACCTCATATAATTGGGCAATGTGAATTTCTACTGTGGCTTCAAGGGTAGCTGAAGCCATTGACTGGTAGGGGTGACAGAGCCTTTTCTTGCAGCCACAAAAATCTAGAAAAAAATACAAATTTATTTATTTTCATCTACGAATCTGAACCCATACATTTCTTTGGCCTGTGAGCAACTCCAGAATTTCATGATGAAAGCAGCTGAACCTTCCATGAAGGTAGGTGTTATAAACATATATTGTAATATTGGCTTCTCACAAGTATAAAGGTAGATATTATATAATGTTAGAAATGCTTTTTTGCTGTGTGGATGTAGTTTTCTCTCTTTTTAGCAAGAATGTTAGCAAGTGTGAGCAAGTAAGATAACCTCCAAGCGAACAGAGGATGAGGCCCGAGAAGCTGCTAATCAACACTTTGTCCAGGGAAGAAAAGGGCCCAAAGGCTGCTCCGCCCGGAGAATGGGGGGGCCAGGGGGGCCCAGAGCCGCTATCACCGCTCTGCCCGGGGGGCAAAGAGGCCCAAAGCTGCAATCAGCCCTGACTGTCTGGAGAATTGAGAGGTCCACTCTACTATCGACTCTTACCTAGTGAGCCCAAGCCCAAGAATCAAAATAAATAAAATTGCAAGGCAGAAGAATATGCGTGCTCTAAAAAGGCGGAACCAAGGAGTGGCCATGCAGAACAACTCCTGGAAAAGTTTGAATATGCATAAAGAACAGACAGTAAAAATGGTATAAAAAGGACTCACCTCGAGCATCAGGTATGCTCTTGGCAGAGCGCCAAGGCACCCGGCCATTACCTCTTTGCTTTATTTTATGTGTCTCTTATTGTCTTTATATTAAACTCTTTAAATTCTCACAGGAGAGTGAACCTCGTTTTTCACATAGGGAAACATTTCTCTCAGATACAATGCCACGTCTGGAGCTGCAGACATCACCTTAGGATATGTAGGGTTGAGTTAATTACCACCCATGGTTGAACTTCCATTCCCTCACAAGTTCCTAGACTTTAGATTCAGGCTCACCTAAATCCAGCCAATATCCCAGGTCTAGTGCAACCAGGATTCAGGCCAAGAAGGGAAACTCATTGTGCTCAAGTGGTATTGCTGGACGATCTACTCTTTTCCTAAACCTCTAGATGCTGGTGGTTAGTTGGGAGATAGGTGGTCATGTGACAAAATAAATTGAATCCTCTAAGGAATGCCACGAGGGTGCCCTGGTGGGACACTGCAGGTCTACAAGAGCACCCTTGAACTGGCAGGAGACACTGAGTCCATTTTTTCTCAGCACTTTTTATCACCTTCAGTCACAAAGTGAACTGGTTAGACAGCATGGCCTCAAGCACCAGAAAGATGCAAGTGACACTCAGCTATGTTAGCCCCCATCACCCAGACCACCTTGTGTGGGAGCTCAGAGTGTCGCCAAGGAGAATGGCTCTGTCTGGCATAGGGCCTTGGGAGAGACGGGCGGGCCGCATTTGGCAGAGGCGAGACAAGGAGCAGGCGAAAAAAAGAGTAGGATAGTTAATGGGAGATTGGACAAGGAGATTGTAATCTGTGGTCGTTGGAGATGTAAAACATGTGACCTTAGAAACTGAAGTTTTGTAGCTGCTGAACTGTTAGTTTGTAACACTATGTAAAGACGTGCCTTGTACAATAAAATTCGGCTTTGCACGCACCCATCGAAGTACGTGTTCAATCACCGACACATTGCACTTCTAAGAGGGCGTACGGATTGAAAGGGATAATTTCTCTGTAGGAATAATAGATATCTGAGCTTCTGTATCACTCACCTGAACTGGGAATGCAAAGTTAGCCATTTCCTGAGGGGGCGGATTTAACCACCATTGAACACAAGGAAGAGCAGCATGGATTTTTAAGACTTATATGATGGTTGTGGAGGACTGTAGCATATGCTGTCCATTGATATATCATCTGTTGTCTGGACTACTCTAACTCTGTTTCTTTAATATGTAAAGTGTATTTGATCTTGGCAGAGTGTGAAATCCTTGCAGGCACTTTTCAGCTGCTATAAAGGAAAATACTATCTGAGTTAGGCATTTTGAAACTGAATCACAATTATATCTCAAAGGTATATGGTCTGATTTAGAGAAGTCACTTTAAAAAGAATGCTTTCTAGTAGTTCCTTGGTAAAAATCTCTCCAAGTAATTCTTACAATAAGACTGATTGTAAATTTTTCACTTGTTCCTAGGGACTCCATTCAATGAATAAAATCTATAGAAAAATTTGAACTGTGTAACTTGAGGAAACTGTTAATAGGCTTCAGCAACTTATAAGCAATTTATAAGTTATAACTTAACTATATAAGTTATATAAACATATATATATATAAGTTTATATAACTTATAAACTTATAACTTATATAACTTATAACTTATATATCTCTTACAACTTATAAGAGATATACAATTAATGTGACATACTGGAAATGTTAGTTAAGAGAGCATGAGGTGACCTAGTGACAGTTTCTATGCCTAGTCCCTACAGAAGAGGCCAGGATCTCACTGGGGCAAGTTGAAGGGGAAGCCATTGTGCTAGAAAGCAGGAAGAAAAAGTATTCCTCCATTCAGATACAAAAGCCTGGGGACAAGAAATGTCACATTTGTGGAAAAGTGTGCATGTGTAATCACAACATGTGCTGCAAATTTACTGCAGTGAGTGTTATCCTCTAACACTCCATCACTTTCACATAGTTTAAGAGCCTGAACACAATCCTCTGCCAATGGTTGACAGCAACAAGCCATAAATTGCAGAAGACACTGCATCTTGGCCTAGCAAATGCAATGGTGTGATCGACTGCACTCTTTACGCAGGAATCCCGACAAACGCAGCACCTGTACCAACCACACTGGGAAACAGAGAAGTTGCTTCTGCTTCCTGGAAGTGTACAGTACACTAGATGTTTGAAATAGTAACAACAGAACTGGTTTTTTAAGAATGCAAGAAGCATTCAAAGAAGAAATGTACAGAAATTCATACAACCTACAAAGGCAGAGAAATGGAAAATGGAGTAAAAATTCTGGAAGCAGACAGCATTTTTAAAGGAATTAAAAGATGCTCAGAAGCAGAATTCTGAAGTCAGTTCTAATTAAGGAGACAAAAAGCACTCTCCTGAAGTCCATCTGTGGTCTGTTGACCCTGGTTGGATGCCAGGTACCCACTGAGCTGCTTTATCACTCCCCTTCTCAGCTGGACAGGGGAGAGAAAGTACAACAAAAATCTCATGGGTCAAGATAAGGACAGGGAGACACCAGTCACCAATTACCATCAAGGGGAAACACACTACACGTGGGAAAAATTTAATTTAATTTATTGCCAATCAAATCAGAGTAAGTAAGATAATGAGAGATAAGGGAAAAAACATCTTACATCTTCCCTCCACTTCTTCCTTCTTTCTGGGCTCAACTTTACTCACAAATTCTCTTCCTCCTTCAGATGTGCAGGGGGATGGTGGAAGGAGGTTGTGGTTGGTTCAACTCACGTGCTCATACAGGTCATACAGCTGTAAGTAGCATTACGCTGTGCAGTCCTTCCTTCCAATAAATAAAATGTAACAAAATGACTCAACACTTGCCAGTTTGGAGAATATACCAAATTATTTAGGGACACTGCCGAGGACCAGACTGGTGATGACAAAACATTACCATGGAAACCTTTGTGGGTGTATCTGCATGCACCAAGTAATTCACTGGCTGTGCCTTTAGTCTGCAGGAATTGCACCTCTAAGATGGAAATCAGTGTGATTGCACTGAAATGAAAAAGCAGAAGTTTGCTAAAATAGGTAAACAGCTGCTTTAAAACTGGTTTATGACTGTTATCAACCTCAGTTTGTTACAAAGCTGCAAGGAATTCACAGCAGTTAACAAATGGTAAAACTCAGGTGACACATCACAAATATTTGTTGAACGTAGGTTACTACAGTGTCATTTCATCCTAGATCTGAGATGCATCCCATGCTTTATACACAGAGGCTGCTCATTAACTGACATTCAGGAGAGGTGGAACACCTCTCCTGTGAAGAAAGGCTAAGAATATTGAGATTGTTGAGCCTGGAGAACAGAAGGCTCTGAGTTAACCCTTTTGTGGCCTTGCAGCTCCTGAAGGGACCTAAGAAAGATGGAGAGGGTCCTTTGACAAGGGCATGAAGTGACAGGACAAGAGGGAATGGCTTTGAACTGAAAGAGGGTAGATTTAGATTGGGTATTAGGAAGGAATTCTTTACTGTGAGGGTGGTGAGGCACAGGAACAGGTTGCCCAGAGAAGTTCTGGATGCCCCATCCCTGGCAGTGTTCAAGGCCAGGCTGGATGGGGATTTGAACAATCTGGTCTAGTGGAAGGTGGCCGGGCCCATGGTAGAGGAGTTGGAACTAGATGATCTGTAAGGTCCCTTCCAACCCAAACAATTCAGTGGTTCTGTGATTTAGAGAAGCACCATAATCTCCTGCCCTGTGAGAAATCTCAGGCATTGTGCGGTGTTATCTGAAAAAATGTGGGCAAAAAACCATCAGGGCAAGTGATCTGTGTATATTCAGATGCTCAGAGCAGTGCCTGCTGGATGTGTCTGAACACCTCCTCTGCCAGTTGTGTCTGCTCAAGAACGGTGTTTGTGTGGTCTTTCGGGATAGGTTTTGCGATCTTGCCCCACATTCACCTAAAACTCAAAAGGCTTCCAAGATTAATGCACCGCATCATCAATGTCTGTAGTTGTCTAAAGAGTGTGAAGGAGATCCAGGCTCTTCTCTGTGGTGCCAAGCAATGGGACAAGAGGCAATGGGCAGAAACTGATGCACAGGAAATTCCACCTGAACATAAGGAAGAACTTCTTTACTGTGTGGGTGACCGTGCACTGAAACAGACTGACCACAGAGGTTCTGGAGTCTCCCTCACTGGAGATATTCAAGAACTTCCCGGGCACAGTGCTGTACCAGGTGCTCTAGGATGACCTTGCTTGAGCAGGGAGGTTGGACCAGATGACCCACTGTGGTCCCACCTAACCTGACCCATCCTGGGGTTCCGTGATTCCGTGAAGGGCAGCAGAGGAGCAGGACAGTGAATCAGGTGAGTTTACTCGTATATGTTGCTCCATCCTGATGGGACCATCAAAGACCCCAGGGAGGATGGAAATAGCCATAGCCAAGGGAAATCTGTTAGTTAGAAAACATTTTGGTGCTCATTCCACTTCACAAAACAGTTGAAGACAGTCACAATAAAATGGCAATAACGTAATTGTGATGTGGGACTATGCAATATGGTAATATGTAAAATAATAGCATCAATCTGGTAATAGCATAAATCTTCTCTGACGTCGGAAGACAGCGAGATAAAACGCCAATAAATATTTCACTTGTCCGCCTTACGAAGCCGTGCAAACACGCTCGGGACGGGCACACCACCCGCCGCCCCGCACGGCACACCCGCTCGGCGATCGACTGCTCCGGCCGCGCCCGGCCCCGCCCACCGGCGGGCGGGTCTCCCGCGAAGCTCGATTGAGCAGCCTGTCCCTCAGCGCTGCCGCTGCGGGGCCCGGAAGCGGTCTCGGGCTCGCTCCCGATGCTGCGGTGGCTGATCGGCGGCGGCCGGGAGCCGCAGGGCTTGGCGGAGGTGAGGCGGCTCCCTGCGGAGCCTTAGGCTTGGGGCGAGTGGTGCCATGAGGTCGGGATGCGCTGGGCCGTGGCCTTTCCCGCTGGGTGGGTCGGGGCCCCGTGATGGGCCGTGCTCCGGGCCGGCTCTCGGCCTTCGAGACGGTCGGACTGATAGAACGGCTTGCGGGAGTCCTCGAAGGGAACCAGGGGAGGTGGGAAGGCACAGAGGCGAACCTCAAGGACTGTGTCCAGGTGTGGGCACTTCAGTTCAAGGCGGACATGGAGCTGGAGCGTGTCGAGAAAAGGGCGGCGGAAGTGGTGCAGGGTTTGGAGCACAAGTCCTGTGCGGAGCGGCTGACGGAGCTTGGGTGTTTTATCCTGGGGAAACGGAGGCTCAGGGGATATCTTGTCACTCTTTCCAACTACCTGAAAGTAGGCTGTAGCCGTGGGGGCTGGTCTCTTCTCCCAGGCAGCCAGCGACAGGACAAGAGGACATAGTCTCAAGCTGCACTAGGGGAGGTCCAGGTTAGACATAAGGAAGAATTTCTTCACAGAAAGGTATTGGAATGGACTGCTCAGGGTGGTAGTGGAATCACCATCTCTCGAGGTATTAAGGACTGGACGTGGCACTCAGTGCCGTGGTCTAGTTGACATGGTGGTGTTTGTTATGGGTTGGGCTTGATCTCAGAGGTCCTTTGCAACGTAGCTGATTCTGTGAACAGCAGAACGACCGAGCAGAGCTCGCCCGGGAGCTATCGGGAGCATCCCGGCCCCTCCCGCTCGGTGGGGTTATGGTGTGTAGCTTACGTGCAGTTCTTGCAAGTTCTGCCTTCAGGACTCTGAGGTCGATAATGTAAATTATAGGCAGTGAGTTTTTATTTATGTGTCACAGCAGTTTGTAGTAGCCTTCCAGCATTTCTTCTTGGTTCCTCATCTACGAAATATGCTTTGTTATGTAGTACGCTGACATCCTTCCTGCTACTCAGATTGAGTAATGTTACTGAATTAGAGGGAGAGATTATTGGAATTTTCATGTCCGTAAGAGTCTGCTGAAGTTCTCATTGCAGATTTAACAAGAGTTAATTAAAAGTATTGCTGCGCTCCATATACTTAGTGCTTTTATAATCTAGACAAGTATGAGGAAATAATTATTTTCCAGCTGCTGTTCATGAGCAAGTTATGCCAATATCGTGGTTGACTTCAAAGGTCAATACTTAATTTGGTGGAAATTTGGGTCTGCACCAGTTTGGAAGGACGATGTGTGGGATTACCTGTGACTTTTGTTGTCAGTCGAAATGGCAGTTGGATCGCAGCCATACTTGCAGGTTTGTGTGCAGTTGTTTTTAGAAGGAGGATGGGAAATATGATGCAGTTTTCTAAGATGTGCTAGAAAACCATGTTGTTGTGTGTCCCTTTCCAAAGTTTAAACTCTGGCTCTGGTTTATATACTGTGATTTAATAAAGCATGAGCATGAATCAAGGTGTGGCCCGGTTCTTCCATTCTGCCGTTCATGCCTTGGTTAAATCCACAGGACTTTTGTTCTCATTGTCATCACATTTTGTGGAATGATAGTAATAATTTTGCTTCTCTGTGGAAAATTTGAAGAACAAGTATTGCTAAGGGTTAGACCCTTAGTACGATGCAATATTGTTTCATCTAATAATCTTCATAACCATTAGTTCTTCAATAGGTAAGAAAGCCCACAGCAGTGTGTGGGCTATGGACTTAACGGTGTTTGTTTCTTGCGCTGTGACTTCAGACAGATGTGTTAGAGTGGCATTGCACTGGGTGAATAGAGGAAGCCTCTGGCAAAGCTGTCCTAAGTTTGTGAAATGGAAATTTCTCCTTACCCATTTCTTTTTTTATTTTACTGTAGAACTGGAAGTCGTTTAGACTTAAGCTCCTGAATCTCTTCAGTTGATGGCCAGCCATGCTTTAGGCAGGGTGGCTCTGGTAGTTGGAGCGCTTAAGTGCAGGAGCATTATGGTCCATAGGAGCTGTTTTGTCATGCTCCGTGATCCATAAATCAGTATTCCTGTGTAGTCTTGTATACGTGGTTTTCATGAATTGCTTTTGAAACTCCCACTTTTTAAGTGCTTCACATCATGGAGGTTATAGGAAATTTTGAGGTTGAGATGAACATTTTGTTTGTTTGTTTGTTTTTTTCTGATTATTGTTGCTTACAGGTCATGCATAAAAACATGCAAGTTGGGAATAGATTCCATTAACATCAGCATCCAGCTTTTATCGCCAAAAATCTTGGTGTTGCTGGAAGAGAGACCAGTTAATAGTTTGTATATAGATTTCTTCAGAGAAAGAACGCTCATCTAACCCAACACTTGAATAAATATGAATGAAGATCTGAAGAGAGCATAACTTGTTGTATGAGATTTCTGGGGGAAAAGATGTTATTTTGTTCTCATCTATAGGTACCTCATCAGCACTGTATCTTCCAATATTCACAGGCATTGTTAGAATTAAGATTAGACATATTGTTCAGAAGAAATAGCACCATCTTGTACTGAATAGGAAGCAACAACAGACTGTAGAATTGGAATATTAATGATACAAATTCTGAGTTTCTCTGAATGGTGTTAAAATTGCTTGCTGAATGTTTTCTAAATGCAGTATTGCTAATGTACTGAGATTTACTTAGGATTTTTAGAACTGTCATTTTTTTTTAAGGAATGTTTTGATTAGCTTTGGATGGCTGAATTCTAAGTTTTTATATTTATTATAGCCATGCAGATTCTACTTGTTGTATTATAAATGGGAACTGCTATTCTCATGTGATTGCATAAAATGAGGAACAGTTGCTTCATGAAATGCCCCAGATAGCACAAAACCAAGATAAAATCACAAGAGCTTCATTTAAAAATTGAGAACTCTTCAAATGGAGGTTTCTTTCCATCCGCAGGCCAAATAAAGGTTTCTTTCCATCCATATTTATTAACTATGTCATTCTTAGTTTCTGAAGAATATTACCATAGTACCAATATCAAAGTAATAGAAAATAATTTATTAATCTTACAAGAAAAAGTTCAAGTTTCTGAGGATAACATGTTTCTCTTTCATGTGGTATTACCTGTCATGTGTGCTGGATGTTGTACAGTGTTCTGTAGTTGCTGTTTTACAATGTACATTGTGTTGAAGTCCTCAAAGAAAGGACAGTCTTGGAAATAGTGTGATGTTGACTGTTGTGTAAAATAAATCCAGAGGGAAGAGGGTGCTGTCACTGAGTAACTACCGAACTGTTTAGATGGTTTTTTTAAAAAATAGTATCTGACAACAAGTTGTTACAGAATGTTTAAGACCTTAATTACAAAAAAGTTGTCTTGAAATAAAATTATGATTGAGATTGGCAAAACTCCTCTGCCTTGAAAATGCAATTCTATGCAGTATTTTATTGACCCTGCCTAGTGATCAGCTTTCTCCAAGTGATTGATTGTTCTTTTAATAGTCTAGTTGGGGGTAATTGCAGATGCTGTTCTATAAAATGATTAATCATTCTCTATGGTTTTTTAAGCGGTTTGCTTTGGTATTTTGTGAGTAGAGTACCAATGGGTGATTTATATATTATGGAACAAAACAGCATTTGTTCTCATTTGTTTTAAATATGTTGTCTTAATATAGGATTTTAAAATTGAACAGTAGATGAAAGATATGAGAGGTTCACAGCCATCTCGTAAGAGGTGTAATTTAATGAAAATCTGAATATATCGTGAATTGAGTCATGAAACTGGCTCCTCATGACAGCTCATAACTAAGCTGGGGTTTCATCTCACTGTATCAGTGATTAAATCGGTACAAAATGTTTTTGTTAGACAGAAAATGGTATATCATAATTTAAAATACATGCTATAGAAAGCTTTTATTTACTTGAAAAAACAGAAAACTGTATTTTATAATGATTTTCATTAAGTCAGAATGGTATTTCAGAAACTTCACACGTGTCTCTACGTAGATTGTTAGACATTACAAAGACATGATGAAAATAATTATGTTAGTACAAAATAAATTTACTTCCTTTTTTATGAATTTTAGAAATCCTCTGTACAGACAATTGGTGAAGAACAAATACAGAATCCTTACACAGAGCTCCTTGTGTTGAAAGGCCATCAAGATATAGTACGATTTCTAGTGCAAATAGATGATTGCAGGTATGAAATGCCATTTCAAATTGTTTCACAATGTTCTTAGCAATACTTTTGTAAAAATGTGGTAACATTTTTAATTCTTTTTACTTTTGATGGGGGAGGGCAGGAAAAACTGGTGTTAAAAAAGGCAAGGGATGAATACTCCCTTTTCTTGCTATGTTACTATGTCTTTTGGTTTCTCTTTTAAGTTATAGTTTAATGAGAAAATAATGGTGATAATTTTTTGTACTGAGAAACATAAACAAAGCAATTGTTTTGTTTATGTTTCTCAGTACAAATTCATTTGTTTGTAAGAATTGCCTTTAGCTGATTCAGCTGTTCTTTTTCAGTCTGTTCCTGGTCTGAGTGTTGCCCTTTGTACATGCATAGATTCTCACAGAACAATATGCAGTACTGTCTGCTGCTGTTCTGACAGGATGCATGTGTTGTGTGTTTCTGAATTGAGGATAGCTGTTACTTTTACCTTCTGGTTCTATGAAAGAATGTAATAGACTCCTACAGATATGCTGTAGCAACTGGACATGACATCAACAATACCGAGTGTTGCTTTTTCTCTCTTTCCGATTTTTTGTTGCACTTTCTGTTGGTGCTAGGGTGCTAAATTCACTTGACCTTTGGTTGATGGAATTTTTTTTTAACTTTTCAAGTTTTAAAATTTTCAGCTACTTTATTCAGAATGACTACTTAGCAAAAGTCACCATGTGCCTAACCTCTGCATTACATTTCTCTTCCAGATTGATCTGATTCAACTTGCTATACCTCTTTGAAACCTGACAATTCCTCTGTTTCTCTCCTTCAGGTTTCAGCTGTATGCACCTTTCTTTATATTTCCTGACAGTCTTTATCAGTAACTTCTGAAGACTGGGTTATCTATCTTCTGAGGACAGAGTTATCTAAAAACTGGAAAACTGGTTAAGATGAAGTACTTATATTTACCTATGTCACTTAGGAAGTGTGACTGAGAGAATGAATTATGATAGTTGTACATTACAACCTAGTTTCTATTCTAGTTTTCTCTAGATTAGCCTTGCATGTTCTTTAATTTAACTTAATTCTACAAGAGAAGAAATAATTTTCTGCCTTAAAAGTAAGGTTGTGAAGTCTTTAGTCAGTCATAAAATGTAGTGACTCTTGGCTGATGCGGAGAATTAAATAGAAAATGTTTAATGACTAAGAACATAAGTAATAGGTGAGAGTAGCTCTGTTAAGGAGCTGTAGTAATTTATATCTTTTATGGATTAGACAGAGAAGGGAAATTCTAATATATTCATCAATTCACTACATGAAGTTAACGTGGGCAAGAGTTTGTTTTATATCCTTGCAGCATACAGCAGGTGTTTTGTGAAGAAAGGTTCTCTCCCTCCCCATGCACATTGACTGGAAGAGACCATGCCAGTGGTCTCTTCCAGTTCAGAAATGCTCACAGAATCTTATTTTCTAATATATTTTATATATATGTGTGTGCATATATATATACACACACACACACATACAAATAAAAATTTTACGGAAGACTTCATGGAGGATTTTTGGCTTGCCAGTTTTTATTTTTAATGTCGTAAATATATGTATGTCAGAAAAGTTACATGCATTATCATGAAAGTTATTTTTACATTGTAGTAGTCCACCAGAAGATTCATATTAAAATGGAAGAATCTCGTGTGGTTTCTTCAGTCCTTTTTTTCCCAGACAAGTTATTAAAATAACCCTTTATCAAAGTATGTTTTTCTCAAAATGCATACTGAATCGGTGTAATTCATCTTTGTAGAAACACCACAGTATTCTTAGCTTGCATACACTGTCTGTTACAAAGAAGTCTTTTACCGTTTTGCACTTTGTTATTTGGTAGCAGGTAAATTACTAAAGCTAAAATAATGATAATCATTGTAAAACTAAGTCTGAGTGGCTACATTTAAGATAGGTTATCAAATAGCATATGAATAAGGAGTAAATTGTATAGCTGGTTAGTATTCTGTAGCGGGTTGAGTTTGAAACCGGGCGGAAACACCAATTAAATGTAGTGGTTTTGATTCAAAATATTCATTATTTACTTATTTTCCTTCTGTGAGATAAGAATTAGGAGAAAAGCAAAGCAGGCACAAACCTTAAACAGTTGCAGTACAATGAAAGAGCTTTATTACTAACAGAATTAAAAGTAAAGAGAAAACAACAAAACAAAATTAAATTAAATCCCCCCCCCCCCCCCCCCCTTTCCAGCACTTCTCTCCTTTTATCCAGCTCACACAAGGGATAACAGAACATGGGATGTTAGTCAGTGTTGCAGTTCTTGAAAAGTCTCTCTCTTATGCTTAAGGAAAAAAGGGTTTTCCTTCAGTTGCACGTGGTTCCCAAACTGCCACCAATAGCAGACCCGCCCGGAAACAAACAGTCTGCTATGTGTAGAACATCTCTCCCATGAAGAATTTCACAGTTCTTTCACACTACAGAACATGGGCCATCACATGGGGTTATTCATCTTTTTAAGGATAAGTTATTTTGGCCTGCACACAGAGGCTTTTCTTCGCCACAAGTCTCTAACAGCCTCTCACTGCTTCTATATAGCCTGGCATAGGCACTCTTCACAAACTTTATAGGCACACGTTGATTCTCCACCCCCCCCCCCCCCCCCCCCCCCATGTTCTTCAAATGGATTAAAGAGACAAACAGTTTGTGGTATTACAGTTTCTTACCACGGCATGCAAGAAGGTTTCTTTTAAGCTGCGCGCCAGAATCGCGGCACCGCCCTCTTTTCTCCTGTCGCCATGCTCAGCTCCGTCCCACGGGACTCACTTCTCTTTCTCTCTGACTCTGAAGCCGCCATGTTGAAGAGTGTTCTTGTTCAGGCTTTACGGTGGGGAAAGCCTCGCTCCCTCTGTGCTGCTGGCTGCGTGGTGTCCTCTTCAGTTCAGCACGAAGTGTGCTGGCTGCAGACAGGAGGCTCTGCCGGCTCCCGCTGGCTCCGCCGGCTCCGCATGGAGAGGAGAGGGACCCGCCTGTCCCCAGAAGCCGCGCTGGATGGGTTTAGCTGTGAGCAGTCCATGGCTGGTTTTAGCTGCCTGCGGCTCTGGGACAGTCCCCCTCAGTGACCCAGGGTCCGTGCCGCAGCGATGAGAAAGGGGGAAAGGGGCAGTGGCTCCGGCCCGGCGGGGCCGGGAGGCTCGGAGCCCCCCCACCTTCCAGCAGGCGAGCTCCGACCAAAAGGAGAAGTCCCGCCTTTCCGTGCGGTTTAAATATGTAAATTGTGAGAAGCGTAATTGGTCTTAAAGACTGTCCATCAACTCAGGGTCAACCCAACACATATTCTGAGAGTTTGAGGAGTTTAATGGAGTTGTTTTGCTGGACAGTAATTCTAAATTTTTATTTATCAAGAATATGGTATTTTCTATATTGTTAAACACATAATATTTTTCACTTGATTCTTTTCAGTAAGATTAGTATTGTTACTCGGCTTCTGAAATGTTTTTATTTAGTTTCTGCAGCTATTCTGTTGTGTGCTTTTTGTCAGCTATTGTAAGCCAAGTTTCACGCTTCAAGTCTTTAGATAATATCATCTTAGTGAGAATTTTACAGAAGGATTTTCTTGTTTTCTCAGTGGCTCAGCTAAAACCAGTGAGTGGAAAATTTTCTCAGATTGGTTTTTGAAGATACTAAATAAATCCTCTATGAATGTAACAGAAAGCTGGTTGGTTTTTTTGGTTTTTTTTCTTCTTTGCTCTTGTACTTTTTGAACATGAAGTAAGGCTCATATTGATTGGAAGATCACTAAAGAAGGCTAAGTCTCAGCAAGAGTCTTCCAAAAACTGGACTGAGATAAAATTGCAAGTAATACTCTACATTGACACATTAAATTAAACAGTGTTCATAACACATTTTAAAAATAGGCTTTTTTGTTGATCATTTGACCATTCCTTGCTTCTTCAGGAAACAGACAAGGTTATAGATGGTGATGATCATGACTGGAAAAGACTGAGGTGATCCATGAGAACATTCTTTTTATAATAGTATTGGAATTCTTAAGTCTTGTTCTTATATTAAGTATATGTTGATAACCACCTATTTAAATATACTGACTTCAGATTAGAAACTGTAATTTACAAATACATGCCTATTATTTAGAGTCTGATACATCTTGTAAGTATTTTTTCTTCTGTAAGTATTTACTGTTTTTCCATTACATTATGCTATAATGAAGTTTTCAGTTTGTTGTGGTTTTTGTTTTGTTTTGTTTTGTTTTTTTTTCCCAGGTTTGCATCTGCAGGAGATGACGGGATCGTATTTCTTTGGAATGCTCAGGTTAGGCATCTTTTATAGGGATGGCTTGTGTGCTGTGGAGAGGGTAGAAGTTGTAAAGAAGAGGTAGAAATGTCTAGGAGCAAAAAAGCAGAATGAATAAGAATTGCTGCAGAGCTACTGTTTGAAAATGTAAAAGTGGAAGGAGTGTTGAATCTTAGTTTACAAAGGTAAGTTAGGGAAGTAGAAGATGGGTGAACCCAAGAGAAGTGTAAGTTTTCAAAGTTAGAATGTTTTGGGACAACAGTGATTTTAGAGAAATTTCAGATTAAATCATGTTGTTAAAAGCAGAAGTGTTTATGAAATTGTGGTTTTAATTACTCTTTGAAAGTTTATTCTGTGTTTGTGTAAATGCTGAAATGCTGACTTGTAACTCAACAAATATGTAGCAAGATCCCAAACCTGCCTTACACTTAAGATTTAGATGCATTTCAATGGCTCTATTAATAATACTTCTTTGTAGTATGACTGATTAATAGAGAGCTATCACAAAATTATATTGGAAAGATAACAAAGTCAGTAGAAATTAAACATTGCATGCCTTGCAGGAACAGGCCCTTAATTGCTTGCTGTAATAAAAATCTTCTCATAACTTTTTAAAACCTTACTAAGACATTAGTTTTATCATACAAATTGTGCTCTGTAAGTGTGACACCTTCCGTTCTGCTCTTCTACTCTGTTTTGTTGACAAAATTGTAGAGAACTGATGAATATTAGACCTTTGTTAAGGAAGTCTAGTATATGAGTTACATCTCTAGTATAACAATGAGTTACATTGTTTAATAAGAAGCTTGAAGAGGAGGCATACTGTACTGTCTACAGTAACATTGAACTGAGGAAGAAAAAATTTCAGACTTTAAATTTTCTTTAAAATCTTCTGAAAATTTTATGTGACATTCATGATGGTGTAATTTTAAAATACAAAAGGAGAGACTTGAAACTTCTCTTTTAAGCAGTTTCCATTAGTGCTTTGCTGGTTTTGATGGCCTTTTATAATTTTATAATTCTATAATTTGGAAAAATAAAGGGATTTGAATATTAAACCCCATGTATGTGAATATATATGCCCAGTGTTCTGAGCAGTTTGTGAATGTAAAACTCATTTGGATATCGAGCTTATGAACTGAGTTCCATCTTCTACTTTTGTAGGATTTTTGTTGTATTTGTTAAAGCAAATCTTTGTAGTTTTAATTTAAAACATTAATCCACATCTGTAAAGAAGTTTGCAGTTTAAATTACCCTGCATTTTAGCTGCATGTTTAAAATGCCACTATGCTTCTGCATGTTTGTTTGTAGTGTTTTGCCATTTAACTAAAAATGTTAGTAGAAGTTGCTGTAGTTGTCTAAAGCACCAGCTTGAATCTATAGATAATGTGCATACTAAACAAATCTGGCAGGAAGTTTGCCATAAATATAGGTCAGACGTTTCCAATAATTAAAATTGAAAATAAATACATTTTAAAGTGAGGGATTGTCAACAAATCTGAATTGCTGTAGTAGTCATTAAGAGGGGTGAATGGCCAGTATTTGCCTTAAAATTAAATTAGTTTAATACAGAATTTTGTTCTTAAGGGCTTTTAGAGGTTTTTTACTCAGAGAGTAATTTGCATTATGTACCACATCTTTAAACTTACACGTAATATGTTATTTAATTTAAGATCTTGAACAGCACTGAAGGTAGTAACTAGCAAATCCTTAAATTACTTTAGGAAGGGAAATTTTAGACTCTTTAGAAATTCTTGCTTTCAAAAGTCATTTAATACCTCTATTTGATGCTACAGGAGGCATTTTCATATTTTACCCTTAGTTTTCCATGTTTTTTGTTTTTCAGACTGGAGAAAAACTTTATGAACTTCATGGGCACACGCACAAAATTACAGCTATAGCACCATTTTCCTCATCAGATGGTACTGAAGAAAAAACTGATATGATTATAACAGCATCAGCTGATAGAACAGTTATTGTATCCTTTGGTCTGGAGAGAATTTAAATTTCTATGGGCTTTTTGTGGTTTTTACTTTTAAAGGTAACACTGACACAAGCTGTAGCCCATTTCAAAACTTAATGGCTGTTAATATCCACTGGGTGTAATTGGGTTACACAGGGGTTTCACTTGTTATTGCTGACATGTAGATACAATCCTTGCTACAAAAATGAATCTGTAGCAGGCCTTTATGAATATGTCATTTAGGCTGAATATTGAAAAGACTATCAGATTTAGGAGACTGAGTCTCTGCATAGCTCTTTCCTAACCTGTCATTTAGTTACCAACACAGCACTTACATTTATAACACATAGAAACCTTTCAGTTTCCTTAATGAATAAAGACAGATTTGGGACTGCACTAGTGGCAGACAGGTTCAGAAAGTGTCATGTTTCCATTCTACCGTAAAGGTATGCTGAGGAAACCCTATGAATGTCTGTTGTTTTGTTGTATACATTAAGCTATTATGTCTGACTCATGGGTCATGCGGGCAGGTGTGTTAGAATGAATGGCATTTTGTTTAATAATAGGTACATAATGAGTGGCTGAGAAGTGGGCACAATTCTTAATTTGTTTTTGGAAGTCTTAGTACCTCGGTTTTCTTTTTGAAAGGACGTAGAACAAAGGTAATGCTGTGACTCGGTTTTGTTACTGTGTTGAAAAAGGCGACCTGCAACATTTAAAGTTTTTGCATTGTTGATGAAAAATTTAACGTATTAGTATGTAATTAAATATGTATTTCTCAGAGACCTTGATATTGTATTTCAAAGTATTTAAAGATTTATCTAGCTAAGGCTCATGATCATTTCACTGAGAAATACAGACATTCCCTGTAGAACTTTTGCAGGAGACATATATCTGATTTTTGTTCTGCAGTGTTTGACAGTTCTTCAAAGACTGAATGTATGGTTGTCTGGAGGGAGTGATCTATGTGTTTGGAACCGAAAATTAGATCTCTTGTGTAAGACCAGTCATCTTACTGATGCAGGTAAAAATGAAAATGACTCATTATAGCTGTTAAAGTCCAAGTAAAATGGATCTCTATAATGATGCAAAACCAACTCGGCAAATTCATTTTAATTCTAAAGATAACATTATGTATTAGAGCAACTCTATTTTTTTAATGTCAGATTTAATAGGATTCCAAACTAAGACTGCTTTTAATGTTCTGTGCTGTGTGAATTTCAGAATATTTCAGATACCAGTAACTGTACATTATCTTGGACTTAGAGGGCTAGAGCTCAGATGCTGATTTATGTGTTTGCCATAACGTGTACCAGATCCTTTGACTGGCTTTTTGTGTGATTGAGTGGGAGTTTTATTATATTCCTAAGTGAAGGTTTGTAATAGTAGAGCAGTAAAGATGACTTTTTACTGTTAAGAATCAGTACTTTTGATGTAGAAAATGCACGTTTTGATAGGAATGTAATAAACCTAATCAGAAATCAATGTTAATCATGCTTTTCTATTAATAAACTTTTGTATTATCTGTCCATGTGAAGAAAATTGTTGCATGTTATTGCTGTATTTTACCAAAATGCTTACAAAGCTGTGAATCACATTCAAAGGTGGAACCAATATGGCCTTATTTTTGTCATAGAATAGAGTAGTGGTAGGCAAAGCCTTCTGAATCCTTGAGGATATTAATACTTGTTTTGGTTCAGTATGAAATCTCATGGTAAATACCAGTTGGTCATCATGCTGTGGTGCTTAGCATGGAGTGCTGTTGAAACTTTGGTACAAGGAGTCAATGGAATGTGTGGCATGGGCCTTCTCTTCTGTCCTAATCTCTGACTTCCTTTGTTGGGAAAGAGATTACTTATTCCTTGGGGAATTTTCCTCTAACAGTGCTTTGGCACAGACTGTGGAAATTCTGAACAGCAAGCTGGGTATTTTATCATATGCTTGATTCTTCTTCATCTTGCTCTGCGTAGTATTTTAGAATTGTGTATACTGAGGTAGCATCAGTATCTAATTTGGTACTGCCTGTATTTAGAGTCACAATAATTTCCATGTTTTTTTAAATACTGTCCAGCATTAGGATGTAAATATCTTAATAGTGTTTAAAATAAAAAGATAATTTACTTTCAGCCTCACCACAAGTTTGATGTTCAGAATTCTGCTGGATTCAGGAGCAGGACTCTTGACCGTACCTCTGTTTGAGATAATCTGTTCATTTCTGATGCCATTTAGCTTTCACTTCAGGCAATATACTTCTGTTTTGATAAGCGGAAAGAAGATTGTTAAGAACTTTGTTAATAAGGAATTAACAGTTTGTTGTGTTTTTGTGTGACCAGTTAATATCCTTTTCTCCCTTATCCCTCCCTTTTTTTTTAAAGGCATCAGTGCTTTGGTTGAATTGCCCAAAAATTGTGTTGCAGCAGCAGTTGGCAAGGAGCTAAGTGAGTATCTTGCATTTTCCAGTGTTCATGTTCCTCCATAATGGCTGTTTATCAGAGATACATATGAAGAGCATGCTGCTGGATTTGCATAGGAAAAGAAAATGGTATTAGGGTGTCGTCAGCAGTATTTTTTCTTTTACCATTATTTGACAAAGAGGAGGCAATACTAATCTTACTCAAGAATGTTTTAGAGAGCTGCATGACATACAAAGACCAAACTTTTCTATATTTAGAATCACAGAATCATTAAGATTGGAAAAGGTCTCCAAGATCTTTGAGTCCAAGCTTTAACCAATCATCACCATGCCGACTAAACCATACCACTGAGTATCATGTCCAGTAATTTCTTGAACACCTTCAGGGATACTGACTCCTTCCATATCCCTGGGCAACCCATTCCAATGCCTGACTACCCCTTCAGTGAAGAAATTCTTCCTAATGTTCAACCTGAACCTCCCCTTGCACAGCTTGAGGCCACTTCCTTTTGTCCTGTCACTTGTGGCCCGGGAGAAGAGGCCAGTGCCCACTTTGCCACAACCTTCTCTCAGGTAGTTTTAAGAAGTGATGAGGTCTCCCTTAGGCTCCTTTTCTCCAGGCTAAACAACCCAAGCTCTCTCCTCATAAGACTTGTGTCCCAGACCCTTTACCATCTCCATTGCTGTTCTTTGGACACACTGCAGCACCTCAGTATATTACCTGTCATGAGGGACCCAGAACAGAACACAGAACCTGAGGTGTGACCTCAAGTGGCGGTTGTGGCTACAGAGCCAAGTACTGGGGGACAATCACTGCCCTGGTCCTGCTGGCCACACTACTGCTGATGCAGACCAAGATGCCACTGGACTTCCTGGCCACCTGGGCATGCCCTGGCTCGTGTTGGTCAAGCAGGACCTGTGTTTCTTAAACCCCTGCTGTCTGGGCCTGATTCCCTGGTTGTCCGGTATGTGCTGTGTGATCACACTCAAGATAATTTGTTCCATCACTTTACCTGGCACTGGGGTTATGCTGACAGGCCTGTAGTTCCCTGGATCCTTCTTTCAATCAGTTGTGCAGATGGGCATCACATTGGTCAATCGCTAGTTGACTGGGACCTCCCTGGTTAATGAGGACTGATGATAAATGGTTAGCTCCTCTGCCAGCCCCCTCAGCGTTAGTGCCACTCTGTCCAGATCTGATTGTAGCAATTGGCATTTTTTCTTCTGGAGGTCTGGAGCTGCTTACTTGAGCTGTCAGATACTTGGCTTCTCTAGAACCTCCTTATCCCAGGATTGGAAGTATGAGATATTGCTGATTTCTTACTATTCAAAGCTATAGAGACAATATGATGATTTCTCTTGCTTAGTTGGAGACAGAGTTTTCTGTGTATGCCAACTGTAAGTCATTGGCTAGCTGTTGGTGAAGAAGCTTTTTGATAAGTGTTGTGTAAAATAGCTGAGATTTCAAAATAGGGAATAAAATCCAAGAGAAAAAGTAGAGCACTATATCAGCAAAACAATGAGGTGGTTAAACACCTAGTTGAAAAAGAGCAACCTGATACTCTGATTGAAGAAGCAGGAACAAATTAAAAATAGTCCTCTTGTGTTTAGACACTGGTATACAATATAGACTTTCATCTGAACATCCCATACTTCTTTTGTAGTATCCTTAAGATACAAAAGAAATTCCAAGACTCGTTAAAATTCTTAATTTCTGACAATATTGATTGCCTTACTAGAGGATATTGCATTGTTTTTGAATATTAATTTTTCAGTGAGATGAGTCCTCAAGAAACATGTTTCAGTTTTAGTTGCTTATCCATAAAGGTGTTTGATACTTTGCACTTCTGGTGTTGACCAGTTCTTTGAATTTCAGAGTTACTAGGCTGACGTGTTTTATCCTGTATTTGCTGTGGTAAGAGGCTTTAGTGGTAATGCTGAAATAATTCCTTCCTGTTTTTTGATGTTATGAGTGATCATAAGTGGCTCTTGTGTGGTCTCACTTAAAATGTTTTAGTTTGTGTCTCTGAAAATGATGTTTTATTTATGCATAGCTCCATCTTAATCCAAATGAAAAAGCTTATTTAGACAATTTTTCTATCTTTGAAGTAATTTTTAGGTTGAGTGCTTCTAAGAATGGGTCTGAAGGTTGGAATGTCCTTGAAGTAAAGCGCCTTGTTGACCATCAGGATAACATTTCATCATTAGTCAGTGTCAATGGTAAGAGTGATTTTATAATGCTACTGATTTTCTTAGTTACTGGTGGGATATTTCACCTATTGAGTTTTTATTGGAACCAAAGTTTTAACTGGAGTGAAACTTACTAACTAGTGGATGTACCTTTTTGTGTAGCTGCAAAGGTAGTGATATGACAAAATGTAATTCCTGTGTTTATGGATTAACAATGAAATGAAACCAAGCAAGTTGCACTGTAGAAGAGTCAATGTCATTGATGGAAATGGAACTCTTGGTCTTTCTGTTGGGAAACTAAAAATGATACTTTTTTTTTTCTTGTTTCTTCTTATTCTTAAAATGGGATGTGCAGTGCCATGTCCCTTGCAGTTGTAGTCCTGAGGTAACTGAAGGTTCTGTGTGTGCAGGTGTGAGCCTGCATATAGATCCATTATAGAGAGGGTCTGGAAGATGATGTGATCTATGCTGCTCATTAGGGTAATACTGAACTAATACTTGAAATTCTGTCTACTCTGCTGCAAGTATCATCTCCTTCTATGCTGTTCTTCCCTATCTTTTTTTTTTAATGGAGCACCCCCAGATCCCAGGAAAAGGTATTACTGGTGGGATAGAGAGTGTATATTTGTCCTTGGGTGTATCTGTGTCTGCCTCGTTGGCACAAAGGGGCTATGTTACAGAGGGAGCAAGTGGCTGGAAAAGAGAAAACTTGGATTCTATGGTACTTGTTTCTCAGCTTAACTGCTGCCATTATTTTCTCCTTTTTGATTATGAGAGGCAAGCAGTGTTTGGCTTACAAACACAGGATGCTACCTGCATTAAATATTGTTGTAGAAGTTCCTTTCCATGTGTGATAAACAAATTCATGAGCAGCTACTTCCATATTGCCATTAACTCAATCATTTAACTTGTGATCAGTATTTCTATTTATGGCAAAGACATACTTTGTTGTGTCTGTACACCTGCTTCTCCAAGGAATAGAAGGGCTTTAGATGCAGAAATGAAGTTCAAATACTTGTACACACTTCTGGTGGTGTTCTTGCCTTTGCAACTCTGTACTGTGCACTGTGGCCAGTGAATGTTCTCCTTCCTAGTTCTAATTTTACAAGAGAGCTCATCTGAGCTATGCTAGGTAATTAGGTGAGTATTTACTCAAAGAGAGAGGTTTTTGTCCAGTCAGTTATGTATTGCACACTCTACATAGCTTTCTGCATAAATGGGCTGTCTTCCCTTTCTAGGGCTGTAACTTTGTGTGAAATTTATTTTTTTTAATATAATGTGGTTTCTATGTGTGGTTTTTTTCCCCCTCCAGATCTGACTTTTGTGACGGGTTCTCACATAGGTGAGTTAATAGTTTGGGATGCACTTGACTGGACAAAGCAGGCAGCTGAGTGCAGCTTCTGGGACTCCTCTGTCCATCCAGATGTACAGCCAGAAATAAAGTTATCCCAAAGCCCTAATGAAACTTCAGTTCAACACTTAACATCTGATGAGGAGGTAAAAAGCTTCAGAGTGAATTACTTTAAGTAAACTAGGATGATCTTACCACGGAAGACTGAGTGGTTTCTATTTTCAGTTTCTTTGTTTTAGTATGAGAGGCTTCTTTTAAATGTGCACAGCTATTTTATATGGTCCACATTTTGTTATATAAAGTATTGGCTGTTGACCTGTATGAAAGTTAAAATACGTTGATGGTATGGAAACTAACATAACAAACTGTCACAACAGCATTTGTTTTTGACTAACAAAGATTCGTTACTTGTTAACAATACCACTAGAGAAATACACATATGAGGGTGTGTGTTTTGATGGCATGCATCTTTCGTGTTCCAGCTTCTGGAAATGCAGTTTTCCCAATAATGCACCTCTTTGAGCAGTTATAGCTGAGGGTACTGTGAGAATACTATGAGGGTACTATTTAAGAGTAGGAATATGTCTATGCTTTATAGTAAATGAGTATTGCTCTTTCTGTTCAGATGGGCTGTATGCAGTTGTATGCTCAAATACGTTTCCAAGATCCAGTCTACTATATTCCTATTTTAGAGATAAGTTCTTGGTCAGAATACTCAGTCAGAATCCAGTTACTGTTCAGCAAACACTAAAAATACTGAGGTTGATGTTTAATTTTGTGAAATGTTACCAGCTGTTAGTGGCAAAGTAAAAGATGTTTCGTTGTTGAGGTACAGTGAGATTTTGTTTTGGGGTATGTAGGGAGTTACACAGTTATTGGGAATGATTAAGAAAGGGATTCTTGGAAATGAATTCAGATATATAAGCTATAACAAAATAAAAGCTGTGGAAAAGCCTGAATATAGGGTAAGGACCAAGTAGTCACCTGATGCATTTGCATTTTTCTGAATAGAACTTTTGTAAAACCCTGGAGAGAGAATTATTGTGGGATGTGGGGGCTAAAAAAGATGTGGTTGTCTTTAGAGGTGGGATTTCAGTGATTTTGTTGTCAGTGCTTATTTCTACAATGAGCCAAAAGCGAATTTTGTTTACGATAAGTTCTATAATTTGGCTTCAAAACACTTTCATTCCATGCTTGAAAGCTACATATGATGTATTTTAGGGAAGTAGAAAAGAATGTGGGGAAGGTCAGAAGTTGTTAAAACATGCAGTGTGGAATCTGAGGGTTTAAAAGAAAGCTGAAGTCTTTCTTCCATTCATGTACCTGAACTAAATAAATTGCTGTGAATTTTTTTTTTATTGTGAGAGTTTTGAATGGTGGGAATAAAGGTGGTTCTAGTGTTACATATCAAAATAGAAGGTGCTTTTAAGGTAGAGCTGTCTGTATTGTAAAGTTCCTACTTAAAAGGTGGTGCAAAAATGTATTTATATAATGTATTACTTTGTTACCTGCTTCCTCAAAGCAGAACACTGTTCTTCATGTTAAAAAAAATAGTGTAAAATGTATGTTTTCTCTGTTTTCTAGACCTGGTAGTTAGGTAGTTGGAGAAGATACACTTGTCTAGTATGACACTGAGCTTGTAGGCAAAACATGGTTCAGAAACAAATGGGATGGTAAAGGTTTGGCAATACTAGGAAACAGTGCTAAGGAGTGCATCCGCTCTCCTGGTACGTGTGTGTTCAGCTTGCCTGTTAAGAGAGGTGTACAGTTTATGCTTTTCATCTTTTATGTTCTTGGATTTTGAGATGACGAGGATTTTGCCAAGGCTTGTGGAAAAAAAAGAGTGCTCCATGAAGAGCATCTTTTGCAAAACTTTAAGACTAGGGCTCAAAGTGGAAGAGTTATGTGAAAGGCCATTGAATTTGAACCTTATGCAAAACTAGGATAATGGGCTCAGTGGTTTGTTTTTGTCTTGATTTGGCAATGGTGCTATCTGTTTAGTTTCCGTTCTCCCACAACAGATACACGTAAGAAAAAAAAGAAAGATTAAAAACCTGGACAAAGAGTTTTGAACAATGTCAAAACATTGTTGAACATATATAGAAAATTTTAGTCAAAGACCCTAGGTTACAAGTTGTACAAAGTGTTGACAGCATGTAGTGTGAATTGCATATGAGATGTTAATGTTTGGGTTGTGTAAATGGAAGCAGGCTGTTCAGGGAAATGTTCTAGCACACTGTCACCTAAACAAGGTGTGTTCAGAACTGCAAATATGTACTGAATGGAAACACCTTGCACTCCTCTGGTACTGAATATTAATCATGTGTACATACATACAATTATACACTTGTCCTCTTTAAGTTCATCACAAGTCATGAAGCGGTCCAGGTCCAAAGATCTGTAAACTGTTTCTGGCTTCTTAGGGTGTCTTGGTTTGAAAGACAGATGTCTGCTAAGGAAGGCAGGAGCCTCCCTTGGAATGGAAAATGTAAGCCACTTCCCTCCAAATTACTGTAATTTTGAAATTAAGGGGCTTTTGGGCAATTATATGAGAAATAGGAATAACAGTTCTTTACTAGTGTATATAACAAGGCAGTAATGCAGAAATACTGACACAACCTGAGAGAGTCAGGATACGACCTGACACCCTGCTGGGCAGAGTGGTGGTAGCAGTCTGATTAAGTGGTGTCTGCAGTCCTCTTTGAAGTGGTTCTGTTGAAGCTGTGGTCCTGTAGAAGGGTCGGGTCCTTCCTCTGAAGGTCCAGTGGTGGCTATGTAGCTCTTGTCCTCTGGGCACCCAGTAGGTAAGGGCTGCTTGTGCTGTTCCAAACCTCAGATTATATCCAGGTAGGAATGCTTGGTTCCTCCCCCTGGGTGGAGCATCTCACAATGGAATGATGTCATTTTATGAGTCATGCAGTGGGTCCTTGATAGCCCATTAAACAGAGATAGTTTCCAGAGGGAGTTATCAGGGATGAGTCATGGTAGGAGATAACGAGCACTGCCCCATCTGCTTTAACATCTTGTGAAGATGATAATAGAATACATACTTTTGGTTACATCTTACATTGTAACCTAGTGTCCTGGGTTGCAGTGTATTCTATTACCATCCCCATCAGCCGTTGAAATCAGGTGGGGCAGTGTTTCCTTGCCTCCTCCCCCCAGACTATCTTTCTGTTAATGGCCCATCATTGTCCTGCCGCCTGACTCAGAGATAACTCCCTCCGGACTATCTTCTGTTAATGAGCCTAATCAACACTTTGCCTCATGACTCATTACCCCATTGTGAGATGCTCCACCCAGAGGGAGGAACCAGGCATCCCATCGTGGATATAATCTGGGACTCTGACCACCAGAGGCAGCGCCTTTCCACTGGATTTCCAGAGGACAGGAGCTACACAGCTACCACTGGACCTTCTGAGGAGGAGCAGACCCTTTGTTTCTACAGGATCACCACTTCGGGAGGACTGCAGCCACCATTCTACCAGACTGCCACCACCACCCTGACTAACAGGGTGCCAGGTTGTATCCTAACTATGTCAGTTTAACCCAGTGTTATCTGCTTTTATTTTTTTTTTTTTTCTTTCCCCCTCTTTTTATTTCCCTATTAAATTGTTATTCTGACTTGGTGTCTCCCACTAGTTTGTTTTCAAACTAGCACACCTAGGACATAGGGTCATGATGGTTATGAGATGGAATGCCTGCACTCTTCTGAAGAAGAGCATTGAATGCAAAATGGATTATTTTGTAATACTTTCTTGTGAGAGTTCCTTTTCTGTATTCAGTAGAGCCCAAATACTTGAGCAAGGCCTCTTTATCTATCTCTGTCTTCAGTTAAATTCAAAAAAAGTCAAAAATGCAGAACAGTTTCCTGTATTCTCAGTCTTTCTTGATACACCAAGAGTTTTTCAAAACATGGAGCATTATTTTACTGGAAAAACATAAGCATTTAATTGCAGAAGTGTGTTGATTTGTTGTTATCCTTAGTTTCTGCTTAGACTGTGAGGTACAGAAGAAAAATACAGACATTAAATTACTGCTTAGAGTAATATAGGATCATATCCCACATTTACTTTTAAAAAATCTATCTCTTTTTATACGTTGCTTATTTCATATGTTTGGGATAAAGCAGTAACATGAGGACAGAAACAAGCTGGGTTATAGTATCGCTGGAAATTCATTACATGCAAGGTGATTTCTCAGTATGTTTCTGTAAGTTGTTCTATTGAATTTTTTTTCCAGTGTGTGTTTGCTGCTGTTGGGAAAGGCATATACGTATATAATCTTCAAATGAAGCGTGTGATTGCCTGCCAGAGAACTGCTCACGACTCCTCTGTGCTGCACATTGAGAAGCTTCCAAACAGGTACAGAACATAGTACATTTTGTTAATGCAATAAAGGAAAGCAAAACTTGGAAGGGTGACTAGAGACAGACTGCAAAGCTACACTGGATTTCTAGGGCACGGACTTGATCATCAGTTTGAACTGCTTTTATTAGGTAGAGCTTGTTGATCTGATTTAGGAAAATTTGTCATTGTAATTCAGTGGGAAAACCTGTATTCCAGTATGACAGGTACACAGGCTGAAAATATCTCAGCTATTTTCAAAATCAGATTTGATGAAGCCTTTATGTCTGTATTGTGAAATATAGCTTAATGGCATTTTACTTCTAGAAAGCAAAGGCATATGGCATATTCAGAATATATTTTTCACTAAATATTTTGTAACACTTGAAATGTTTTAAGAAAAAGTAATAACTTGCAGCTTTTGCTTGTTAGTGCAGAATTTCCAGCTGGAACTTGTTTTGACAGCCAGCTTGGACAAGTTGCTGCATTTATATGTATATGCTAATAGTGGTGCTAGATCCTATGTTCAATAGGGCAGAGTCTGTCAGAAGATAAAAACTGAGGCCTTGGTCTTGTAAATGCATGTGCTAAGGTGTTTTAAATGTGTAATGAAACAGAGTACCTTTCCTTTAGTTATTTTTCCATAAGAAAAATATAGGGTTTTGCTTAATGACAGTAAACTTATGGAAACCAATTAGTGGAACTGTGTTTGCAGAGTCTGATTGGTTATGTTTTGGTTTATATAGTGGTATGCTTTTAGTATGGGGTTGAAAAGGTTTATTTTTTTTCACTTATTCTACAAGTCTATTATAGTTTGTTTGCTACTAAGGAATTTTGTTTTCTGTGGAACATCTGCACACCTTGCTACATTTAAGAGTTCTAGTAAACTTGTGTGGAAGCTAAGGCATTTACTGTCTCCTTCATAGAAGCATCACAAGGTGATTTGCAGAGCTATCCATGCTAGTGTTGCTTCTCAACTGTTTTTACAGGCAGCTGATCTCCTGTTCAGAAGATGGCAGTGTACGCATTTGGGAACTCAGAGAAAAGCAGCAGCTGCCAGCTGAACCAGTTCCGACAGGTTTGCTAGTAGTGGGAAGTGAAAAAAACATTAAAAAACCCAGTATTCACCATATAGGATCAGAGAGGCTTTCAGGCTTTGTAAAGAGAGATGATGTCTTGTGTTTAACCAATTGATTACAGGTGTGGGAGGGAAACTGAAGAGAGCATGGGTGTACAAGTCCTCCAGGATCTGATACAGGATGGTAGAAGGTCCAGCTGAAGCAATTCTGTGCCATAAAGCTTGCTTAGAGTTTACAGTTGTATGAGCCGGTTAAAAAAAAAATGACCTGACAAACCTTGATTTTTTCCTCCTTGTACTGAGTAGTGCTGAATTCTATACCATACAAGAGTAAATAGTTGCAGGACCTTGTGAAGAAGGCTTGCAGATAAGCAGCTGCTACCAAAAAAAAGTGTATTCCACATCTCCTCTTTGAACTGGGAATGATATTGGGACTTACTTTGAAGCTGTATCCAAACTCACTGGGCACACAGAGTCCTCAGAGCTAGGTGGTAGTGTTACAGGAAGCATTTCCCCCAAGTACAGACATTCATAGAATCACAGAATGGATAAAGCTGGAAGGTACCACGGTGGGTCACGTGGTCCAACCTCCCTGCTCAAACAGGATCATCCTGGAGCACATTGCATGGGATTGTGTCCAGGTGGTTCCAGTGCTCAGTCACCCACACAGTAAAGAAGTTCTTCCTCATATTCAGGTGGAATTTCATGTGCATCAGTTTCTGCCCATTGCATATTGTCCTATTGCGTGACATCCCTGAGAAGAGCCTGGTTCATTGTCTTGATACCCCCCCCTTCAGATACCTATAGACGTTGATGAGGTCCCCTCTCAAGGCCCAGTTCCCTCAGCCTGTCCAGCTGCTCCAGTCCCCTCATTATCTTTGCAGCCCTCTGCTTGACCCGCTTGCTTGTCCTGAGGAGTCCAGAACTGGACACAGCACTCCTGGGGTGACCTCTCTAGGGCTGAGTACAGGGGCAGAATCGCCTTCCATGACCTGCTGGCAATGCCATTCCTAATGCCCCCCAGGATACCATTGGCCTCCTTGGCCACCAGGACACTCTGCTGGCTCATGGACAGCTTGGTGTCCACCAGGACCTGCAGGTCTGCAGAGCTGCCCCCCAGCAGGTCAGCCCCAGCCTGTGCTGGTGCCTGGGCTTGTTCCTCCCCAGGTGCAGGACCTGGCATTTGCCTTTGCTGAATTTCAGATGGTTCTTCTCTGCCCATCTCTCCATCCTGTCAAGGTCCTTCTGAAGGGCTGCAGAGCATGCCTGGGTGTGTTGGCCATTCCTCCCAGCTTTGTGTTGTCAGTGAATTTGCTGAGGAGGCACGTTCCCCTTTTTACAAGTCAAGGATGAACAAGTTAAACAGTTCTGGGCCCAGTATTGAACCTTGGAGGACACCACCAGTGACAGGCCTCCAACTGTACCACTGATTTTGACCATCTGGGATCTGTTGTTCAGCCATTTCTTGACCCACCTCACTGTCCACTCATCCAGCCCACATCCCTGAGTTTGTCTATGAGGATGTTGTGAGAGACAGTGTTGAAATCCTTGCTGAAGTCAAGTAGACAATATCCACTGCTTTCCCCTCATCCATCCAAGCAGTTGTTTCATTGTAGAAGGCAATCAGGTTGGTCAAGCATGACTTACCTTTATTGAACCCATGCTGACTATTCCTCATCATCTTGTCACCCGTGTGGATAGAGATGGTCTCCAGAATGAGGTGCACCATCAGTTTCCCAGGGATCGAGGTGAGACCCACTGGCTGGTAGTTTCCTTGGTTCCTTCTTCTTGCCCCTTTTGAAGACCTGGGTGGCATTTGCTTTCTTCCAATCCACAGCACCTCTCCTGATCTCCATGACCTTTTAAAGATGATCTTGAGCGGCCTTGCAGTGGTGTCCACCAGGTCTCTCAGCACTCATGGATGCATCCACTCAGGGCCCATGGACTTGTGGATGTCAGTTTTGCCTAGACGGCTTCTAACCTAATCCTCGACCAAGAGAAAGCCTTCCTTCAAACATTTCTTTACCCTGGTCTTCTGGGTCAGAGAATACTGAGGGCTGGTCTTGTCGCTGAAGACCAAAGCACAGTTCAGGATCTGACTTGTCTGCATTCTGTTTTACCATGGTCCCTCCCTCCATTTAGTAACAGGCCCACATTATCCTTAGTTTTCCTTTTGTTATTGATATATTTGAAGAAGCCCTTCTTGCTGTCTTTGACATCCTTGGGCAGTTTTAATTCCAGATTCATCTTGGCCTTCCTTGTCTATTTTTTATTTACTCTTGACAGCCTCTCTATATTCATTCCAAGTGGCCTGACCGTACTTCCATCTCCTGTGTATTTCCTGCTTATGCTTAAGTAATGACAGTTCCTTTGAAGTACTTGCTACTCTTTGACCATGCCCCCCTGCACACTGGCACTTGTGGTCTTCGACTGGTGCTCTGGACAGTATAATTAGTATCAAGGACTGGGAACAGCAATAGACTGTTGCTCTTCTAAAGGAATTTTTTATTCAAGGTGTGAATAATTTTCTTGATGTATCTTGTCTACCTGGCTGTTCATCTCTCGGTAACTTTTGAAAATACATTTTTGCTGCCTCGGTGGATTTAGAAATACTTTTTCAGGAATGTTCTGTCTTCAGCATTGCTGGTGACAGGCTGATCTACACAGTGACAGGTGGTACTTGGTTTCACATTAGAAATTTTTAACTTCTATGAATCAAGATGTTTGAAAAAACCATAGGGAGATTTTGCTGTTGATTTGCACTATTTTTATTCTAGGGATCCCCTGAGAAGTTGTTCATCTCACCAGTTATCTCCCTTGCACCAGGGCAGTGGTTTAGCACAATTCTAGTTTTATGTGCTGATAGGGCTGAGGGAAGGATTGGGAATAAAGTCTGAACTGCATTGTCAACAGAAGCCAACCTTCTTACTTGTGTCAGTACTATTGCACAGTTCTGGGGGCTGTGGCTGTGTACTTTTGTGCTATCTAAATGGAACATGTGGAGTACTGTCTTTACACTCCCACTGGCCGATCTTTTTAAACCTGAAGGAAGGAGGCAATGAGCCAGCACTTAAATGCTGTAGTGCAGAACATACAGGGGAGAGATTGACACCTCATTTTTGTGCTCTTTCCACAAGTAACAGTTCAGAAGGGCAGAGCAAAGATAAACATCCGTTGTCCTGCATCTACCTTTGCTGTTCAGTTTGTTCTTTTAGAAGTCTTTGTGTTTGTTCTAAATCTGTGTATTGTCTCGTCCAGGTACTTCAGCCTGTTTTCTAAATTACCTTAAGTAATTTAAGTAGCTGTGTTTCCTTTTCCCTCCAGATGAATAATCCAGATGTTAAAGTGCTGCACAGTACAATGCTTCTGTCCTTTTGCCATACAGAGTGTCCTGCTTTTAGATTTTATGTGGCTTTTGTAGTTCTCTCTTTAGCTAGAGGAAATAAAGTGTATTTGTGATTTTTGCCAAAACAAGAGACTTTTTTCCCTCTCAGGGTTTTTCAACATGTGGGGATTTGGAAGGTCAAACAAGCAGGCAAACCAAGCTGCTAAGAAGATGCAGGAGAATACACCTATGTATTTCTTGGAGCTGGTTGGTGATTTGATTGGTCATTCATCAGCTGTGCAGGTAAGCCAGCTTTAGTAAGAATGAGAAAAAGTGAATGTTAGTAAGTAACATAAATTTGACAGCATTTTTTAAACAGCTGTAACTTTTGACTGTCTGGCTCTGGAGGCTAGGAGTACATTGTTTGTGGGGTATCTTTAGTGCAGTGTGAAAACAGTAATACATACTGACTTAATATTCTAATGACAGCTCTCTCACTGACGCCTGAGGATTGCATGTGCAAATATATGCTAGAGATAATCTGACAGAGCGTTTGGTTTTGTTCATAGACTGCAGCCAATACAGCTGGGAGCCATGTACATGACCCACATTTCATCTTAAGTTCACAATCTAAGCAAGGGCTCCTACAAAAAACCCCAAAACGAATACACTTTGAGTAATTTCTTACCCCTCTGTGCTGCGAGCATTAAGGAGGTCTTTTAATTTTAGCAGTCCTACTAGTACTATTCTATGCTTCTATCTGCCTAATACAGTATGTTTTTGTTTTAAATGGCATTTTCCCTCTGCACTCTTTTGTGAAGGACATATTGGAGTAGCAAAGCACTTCATTACAGTGGACTTTTACACACATTCTTGGCAGGAGCAGGGGGAAGGGCAGATAGAAGGGGATGGTGTGGTTCTGGAGTAGCTTTACTCACAAGTATTTGTGAGACAGACTGGATTTCAGAACTGCCGCTGCTAAAACTTGAAAGCTTTTCTTATTTGCTAAGGTGAACTCTTTTGCTAGAGGGATTTCTGCAAGGCTCTCTGTTCCTTTCTGCCATCTTTCTCTCGAAAAACTGTTGAAAAGGGTCTTGTTGTCCAATTGGAAAGTTGCTATCTAAGAAAGAGGACACAGTGTGCAATTCAGCAAGAGGCACAAAGAAGGTGAGAGGCATATGTTGGGTCTTGGCTGTGATGCAGAGCAAAGGAGTAATGGAGATGATGGTGGATGTGGTTTCCTGCAATATTCTACATAGGGAAAATTTTGGGTTTTTTTAAACTCTGGGCAGACAGGAGCTGTTGCGGAAGAAAATGTTGAGTAATGATGAAATATGATGGCCAAGATGAGGGCTTGGCAGACTGATTCTACTGGAACCTTGTAGCTGTAAGTGACCAATTCCAGGGCACGTAGGCTTTGGCCTGAATGCTTCTCCCAGCAGATCCATTTAACAAAATGAAGAGTCAGGGCACTGTGAGTATGTCATAGTGACATCATTGGTTCCATTTGCTGTCATATCGAACTGCAGTTACTGGTTAATTTGAGGCAGTCTTGTGAAGATCTCAGAAGTCAGGGGTTAACTCATGATTTGTCAGCTCCATTGGGTTTGCAAAATCCTTCCACTGGTGCTGTACTTCCCTCCAGTGTTGTGTTTCTTGCTTGTTTGACTTCCCCTGTGTGACTAGGCATGTGCTGATTGCTGATGTCTGTCACAGTTTTTCATTCTTTGATCTTTCCAGGCCTGCTGCTAGTACCCTGTTTTGTTGTAGAGGGGAGAGGGGACAGTGTACCTAGTGAACAGAACAGTGGCTTCTGTTCCCAAAAAACCAGATCAGAGTTCATGCAAGTCATTCACTTTTCTACTGCTGACTTGAAACAAGTTTCTTCAGGATTCTCTCCTTCAGCTTCCCTATCTGTAAGGCTTTCCTGCTTTGTTTAGATGGAGATATTTCAGTATGAAGTGCTTAAAGAGTTTGTTTTTGTGTAGCAATTTTAGGGAGTTGTTTTTGTGTAGCAATTTTATGGCATCTCAAACATACAGACAGTATGTAATTTTGTATTCCTATCTATAAGCAGAGCCATTTCAGATCTATGTATGTGTTTAGTCCGTCTATGCACTAAATAATGAAGCAAGTTGACTATCTCATGCAAGCATCATGGTAATAATAGTTGTTTCATTGCAGATGTTCCTGTACTTTGGTGAACTGGGATTGGCTACATGCTCTGCTGACCACCTCATTATTTTGTGGAAGGATGGTGAACGAGAATCTAGCCTCCGCAGTTTAGCACTATTTAAAAAATTGGCACAAAATGGTGATTTGCAGCTCAAACTTTAAATTATTTTAATATAGGCTGCATATATATGAACTGGATATGTGTTAAACCTGAGTGTAAAGGTACGTCTGAGCTACTGGGAATTTGACTACCAGTAAGGCTTACACTTAATGTCATGTGTTGTGTTCGAACTTATACTAGTTGCTACTCTTCTCAAAGGAGAACTTTGCGTGTTGGTATACTCTGTAAGCAGAAGTGGTGTTCTCTTGAAAGACCAAAGGTAATGATGACTCATTAAATAGTTTCTAGTATTATTCCTAACGTTTAAAATTATCGTGGGTGAATGTCAAAATTAAGAACTGTGAAATACCTTAAATGGATCATAATTAAAGCAGTTGAGAGCATCCACAGTGCTATGTGCAGGAAGAAGGCATGGGAAAAAATCTGTAGCTTTCTGCTTTATCTAATTTATTTCTAGAAGCTAAACTTTCCTCAGTGGTGGCTCAGATTTGTGTGTATACAGTAACCCCAAAAGAAAGTGTTCTCAAACAGAATTTTTGCATTTGAAGTTACTATCCTGCACCAGTGGCAAGAAAAAGAAAAAGTGGTAGGCAATGCCAGTTTGTCTGGTTTTAATTTTTGGCAAACTGAGGTACATAGATACTTCTTGCTAGTAGTAGCTGCAGTTTTACTTGGATTAGCCTACATTACTGGAGTTTATACAGCACCATTACCAAATCTAGCATGCAGTGTGATTAGTTTAGCTTGGTCTTTCCATAGTGCATTCATTAAATTAATTTGTCTTTAATAAAAAGCATTTGCATTACCATGAATTTTCAGAATGTAGAACGCTTTCATAAGCGGTAGTACTTGATATGTTCAATAGTAGTGAAACTGTGTTTTGCCATACAAATACTAAATTCTCAGCTGAAGTCTGACTTCAGAGAAATGTGCACCAAGTTTGTAAGGGTAAATAGTATTTCAAAGTTAAAAAATAAGCACCTAACTACACATGTACTAACAGTCTGAGATAGCAGCAGCTAAACAGGAGAAGGGAAAGAAATGCAAACTAAAACATAAAGCTCAAACAAAAACACAACAGCAAAAACCTAATCTACAAACAAACAAGGAAGCAACCCCGCACAACACAACAAACCAAAAAATGAAGCCAAGTTAAACCCAGAACTGATACAAAGAAAGTGTGAGGGAGGACAAGATGATGAGTGGTACATTACCATTTGAACAGGGAAGAGCTAGGGAAAAGGGAAAGTTTGGAAACTTAGTGGTCATAAAACTATGTAGAAGAGGATGCTACTGTCCTCAGGTCTGTTCAGAAGATACAGCACTTAAATGGTGTAGGAACAAGTCTTGTGCAACTTTTTAGTGCCATCTCTTCCCTTTGAATCAGTGAGAATTGTTTTCAGTACAGGAAATACATGGCTGTAATTCCAGACTTCAGATACAGTGGTTGCAGTAAGTGCAATTAAAAGAAAGGGCTAAGCAGATTATCGCAAGAGCAGAAGCAAAAGGAGAAAGCTCCTAGCTTCCTAGAAGAAACCAAAGAACCTTTTAGACTTGCTTCCCCCAGCAGCAGTGGGCACTTGCCTTTCTCCAACCATCCAGAAACCAACCTTTGCCTCTTGGATCTTATTATGAGACTGTAATCTTCTCTGGAAAGCAGAGCAGAGGGACAGTAAGATTTTGAATTGTATTTTTTCCCTACCTTAGCCGAGTTGTACAGCTAATCTTACTTGAGTATAGAGCTCAAAATAACATATTTCAAAACCACAAAACAGATGGAGGAATTGTTAAATTACCCTCTCCTTTCAATTCAGGAAGGTTAAATCAGTGTTAAAGCTTGAGCTGCATTTTCTTTGCCAAGGCTGGCTATTCTGTTGACCAGTGTAGGAAAGGCATTTGGATTACAGCTGAGGATAACATGCCTTTGGGTATATGGTATTAAACTTGAGAGAGGAAAGCATGTTAAGTCTATGTTGCTTCAGCTTGCCTTCATCAGCAGATGTTGCATTTTTGGCTTACCCAGGAGGAGCTGGGGAGATAAAACCTCTCTTTGGATCTTTTTTTCTTGGTTGTATATAATGCTTGTGTTTACACATTGTTATGAAACCTTTACAGTGAAAGCTTATAAAACTTAGGTTTTTTGGAGAGCCTACTGCTATAATCAGTCATAACTAGAGAGAAGGAAGATCATATTTTTATTATCTCTTCTCTTATAGTGTGAGAACAACTATTTCCTTTTTATGTGACTGCTTTTAAGTGAATACCTGGTAGAGAAACAGACCTATTTAACTGAACAGTTCTAGTCACAAAACTCGCTGTGCATTTTACAGGGATGTAATTCAGCTTTAAATAGTCCTACATGCATGTATAAATATTTCTACTTAACAGAAGTACCACTGTTCTCAGATACACTCCAATCTCCCAAGGGTCTCATCTTTAAAGATGGTTGACTTGAAAATACTGAGTTCTTTGTTTTACAAATGAACTTTGAGTGTAACACAGAACATAGGTATATATCCCACTCCTTTGTTAAATAAGAGTTTGTTACTTGCTGTTGGGAGATGCAGAGAGCAGAATTATGGTAACCAGATGAGACTTTTTACATCTAACTGGTGTCCTTCTAAATTTTTTTCCACCTTACCGCAACACTGAATTTCGTATGTTCACACCGTGGAAGTAAATATCTTTATCAGACCTACTCTTAATACTTTTACAACTCTGAGGTGGCTGTTTTACATCTGCGCACTGACAACAGCATGAAACAAGCAGCTCTTAGTAAACTGGACTGGTCTAGGAGATCTGACACAAGTGGCAGATGATAATTAATCTGTGCTGATTTATTTTGCTGTTAAAGAGGACCTATTCCACACTACTTTTTTTTTTTTTTTCTTTGTCTGACTCTAGGAGGAATCACAAGATCTTGCAACAAATATGTTGATTCTGTATTAATGCCTTGGCCTCAGTTCTGGTTCACAAGTTGAACTTTATTTTTTTGATGCCTTCCACTGTTGACATTTTGTTCTGTGTGACAGAAGTGTGACAGAAATTATGAATTGTTTTACATGGATGTGGTCTTACAATGTTGCTGTATCTAACAAATTAAATTAACAAAGCTTAAATCTTGGGAAATTCTTTTCTCTAATGCAAGCTGCAGTGAGTGTTCAGTTATCAGAATAGTTAAGGTACAACCACCAAGAGCACTAGTTCTAAATAAAGAAATAGTAAAAGCAAACAGTATACAGTATTAAAAAGCAGAGGTTCAAGATCTCTGAATAAAAATCCACTGAAAAATGTTGCCATAGATAATAGGAAAGAATGAATAACCATGCTTCACCAGAAACACCATTCTTCAAATATACACAATGCGGCATTTTAATACACAGCAACCTGCCTTGGCTATGACAAAAGTAAGGATCTGTTAAAATTCTAACAAAAATATAGCTTCTATACATTTTTCTGCACATACATTTTATGAATGTTGCCTTTTGTTTCAGAACTTGGTACAAAACATACAAAAAAGGTTGGCACATATGTAAGCTACCTGCAGTAAACAGCATTGTCACTATTCTTCCGTAGCATCTATGCTGTTTGCTTTATTTTTTTCCCCCTTTTCCTTTACCCAGTTTGATTTTTGATACAGCACAGGGTAGGTGGACTGCTTCTTTAACTGCAGCCACAGCTTTGAGAGTCTTGCTTGCAGCCTAGAGTGCACAGTGTTAAAAATCAGCAGTTCTGCTAGTATTTATTTACTGAATACTCTGAGAATAATCTAAAATTTAAACTCATGTTCTGCATGTGATTAAAATGAGATGTACAAAAATATGCATTTGTACTTTGAAAGCCTTAGCATAAATTTCGTATCTTAGAACTAATGAAGAACTATGTTTGATTTCCAACTGATTTACATATTTTGAAGTACTTTCTACATCACAAAACCAACCAGCATTTTATTAGGAGGATAAAGCAGTACAAATTATAATGCTTTTATAAATTATAGCCTGGAAACTTTTTTTTAAAAAGTGATAGGTTCATCCTAGAAGTTGCACAATAAATGAACTTACCATAAAATTTAGATCAGTGTAATAAAACTGATGACCATGTGTACAAACACCATTTTTATAAAAAAGGGTGGTGATCAAGTGCCACAATAGTTTTTTGTGTAAAATTTGATGAAAATGTGTGTGATAACATCTGGAAGATGGCAGAGAACCATGTGGATGGCACTAACTATACAGAACATGCTTATTTTCTTTTTTTATATGATCAATTTTAGAGAACATTGACTCCTACCAAGATTTTATATGGAAAAGAAAGAGCAGGTGGTGCTCTGAGAGAGTCTCTGTAGTAAGAAGGTTGTTTTAAAAGCTGTCGTGTTTGGGTTTTTTATGTATCCAGTTTGAGGCTTACTTGTTTTGCTGTGCATGTTCTCTTTAGAAGTATGGTTCAGAGAGCTGAAGAACATTGATAGAATTGGAACAAATTTATGATAAATACGTGGGATGTTTCTATGCTTATTTGTCAGGCTATTCGTACTCTACTGGTGACTAGATTACCCCTCTCTCTGAGAAACAGTTGTGTGAAGTGTTAGTGAATACAGTTGTATCAACTACAAGATTCAACAAGTGTATATTCAGTATTAGAAACTAGTTTCAGAAGTACATTTTCTGCCACAAAATATTATTTCCAAAGAGCACTTAGTCATCTGTGGTTTATACAGCCTCTAAAAACATTTTTCTGTAGAATTCATAGAAGTGTAAAAATGAGTAAAATATTTCCTTCTTGTCACGCAGTCTTAATTTCACTGGAAAGGCAACATTAATCCCCTTTGTAGCCAAGAGTCTCTGTAAATGATTCACAGTGAAACTGGTAGAGCAGGAGGTCTGGTTTTCTTGACTTAGTGTTAGTTGTTGTTTTCTGGTGGGAGCCTGAGACTCTTGCACTTCAAATCATCCAGTGTTTTCCAGTGTTTGTAGTTATTAGCCAAATGTTGCATCAAAACAGGCAGATGTGCAAATGCTGAAAGAACAGGAAAGAGAGTTTTACCATGTATATAGAATGGGCAGAAGAACAGCCCAGCCTAATCTGAAATTGGCATTCTACTCTCTTTTGTCTTCCAACTCCTTAAAGTAATACTAGAAGGGGAAAGATTCTTTTTGGTGTGTTTCTCTTTCAAGAAAATCCCTTTCCAAATGCATGGTGACTTCATTAAATTATGCTAACATGCAGCCACGGTGGTCTTAGTTTCTGCTGCTCAGAAGAAATACACTGCTAAAGGAAAAAAAATACATAGATGAAAAAAGCTCTTTGTTTTAAGCCATTACTCCTTCTCTACATAGATTGCCTGGTAAGTGCTCAACTTCATAGCAGGCAGTGAAACAGGCTTCAGTGTCATGATTGCACAGTGTCCTGTGCTGTGCTGCTTATATGTGGATACTGCCTCTGAAAAAAGTGGACACAAGGGCAGCTTGAGATTGGTCATTTTGGTCTGTAGGAATCTCTGTTTCAGAGCAAGGAAGAAAAAAACTGTACTTACCATCCCATGCATCGAACATATCTGTTATAAAATAATCAATGAAGGAAATCTGAGACTTGGGGATGCTGCAGGTGTTTCTGTCAAATACTGGCATTACAACAGGCAGACCCTGTCTCTTCTCTTCATCAGTCTAAGAAGATAAAACTCCAGTTAGCAACTAGAGCTTTGCTGACTTTCATGCTGGAGTAGCAGAGGTCAGGGCATTAGATGAATTGCAATAGGAGATTTGAGACAAGCCTTAGAACCTCTGAGGTGAACTGCCTTAGTTTCATGCATGTTATTTTGTCTGGAACAGGGACTGAAATCAGCATCTCTTCCCTTTCACAAGTACTCTTTTTTACTGCAGTAAAAAGTAAGTACTTGCACTTAGCTCCAACAAGACAGAATGCTATGATCTAGTGATTAGGGTACACCAGCTAAAAAGATGGAAAATGGGGTTGCAGAGTCCTTCAGCAGAGAACAGGTTTGATCTCTCATTTTTCCACATCTGTAGTGGGTGTTTCAAACCATTTCTCTTTTAAGTAAGAAGAGGTTGTTGCTGGTGCTGCTGCCTCTGCTTGTATCAGGTTATAAGATTAATGGAAGTAAAAGTATGCCCTTTAACTCTGTGTCCCCAACTGGAAAAGGCCTGGTTTTGTTGTACTCGGTATGGTGGAGGATCAGATCACCTCAGCAATTTCTTAGAATATAATTCCAAATAACATCCCCTTTTAAGTAGTACAGGCAGTACTTAATACATGAATTGGCAACAGAGCAGTCTCCAAAATTAGCAGAGGTGAATGAACAGCAGAACAGTTCTCTGCACCTCACATTGCTGCAAGTAGGCTAGTGCTTAATTTGGGCAATTTAAAACTAGTTTGTGATACCTTGACTGCTAGGGAGATACGACATAAGCAATTCTTGATCTTTTTTAGGACATGACAGAATTTATTTACTGTGATGAAAATGAAATTCAGACATGTCTCAGGTAGTAGCTACAATTTTCTTTCAGTAGTAACTATCACATGTGTGATCTGAATTTGAAGGGTAGGCATGCCCACTTCTTTCTCTCCACTCATAGCTTTTGCTTCCGCACCATTACTGGCAAATAAAAGCTATGATTTTGTCAGTTGTTAATTGAAGAGCTAAAAGAGTGTTTCAGGAAGCTGGTTGCACTTCTGTCAGAAAAACTGAATCTGGAGAAAGAAAGCCGAGCTTCCAGTTCTGTCTGGAGACATCCCATGTGTGATAAGTATTTAAATTGCCCACATGCCTGCACTACTTCTGCCTACAATGATAGTAGTTCACATGCCATCTTAGAAGAGAAAGGGCCATCCTAATAGTTCAGCTGAGGCATGAATCTTCAGGGAAGGTACTGGGACAAGAAGCTAGAGTGCTGACTGTCTTGAATTTCAGCCAGTTAAATTGAGTAGGACTAATGAAATAATTTTGGTCAGATGAAGAAAGTGTAAAACCTCCTTTCCACCATTCTGTACAATGAGCTTCACGGTAAGCAAACTAGCTAACTGCTTGGAGTGAATTTTTCTGCATGAAATTGAGGGGCCAGTTCTGACTGTGAACAAAAAACATATGTCTGGACTCTGTGGTGACACCAGGCAGATCCTGTGTGGAAAAGAAGATCAGCCAGTGTGCACTTCTGGATATAATACAATGGTTAAATCATAAAGATACACGTACCTGTGCAAAGTACTCCTCTGAAATCCTGCCTGCCCATTCGATACATAGCTCTAGGGGGCGACATGGATTTGCTACATCTGCACATTTAATCATCATGCGCTTGATCAGTGTCTGGTTGTCTGGAAAATTCTTTATGTTGGCTGTACCTTCACTGTCGCTGCCTTCGCTCTGTAAAGGAGAGTTGGTTACAGGGGCCAGTGGCAGCATCCCCTGCTAGCAGGAGTGAGGGCGTCATTATCAGCTCTACTGCACTTAGGCACTAAGCAGGCACCCAGTCTGCTGCCTTACAGTTTCATGCAGAACACCAGGACCTTGGAGAAGAAAGTGATGTCTGAGAGCTGGAGCTTTGCTAAGTAACTAATGATAACCCAAATACATATTATAATTGTGAAGATTCTCAAAATTAATATCAAAGTTAGTGAAATAAAGAGCCACAGGCTCTTCATCAGGTAAGATGTTACCTTCTCTGCATCCCAGCCTTGCCCGCTTGGAAGAGGCCATGACGGGATGCATTCACTGACTTCAAGCTCATAAACACTCCTCACTTCTAAATGTTTAAATGCAGGGATGGTGATGGTAGGCGACTACTTCACTTAGGGGAATTTCCGGAGTTAGATTTTTATTCCTAAATGAAAAAACTGAGACAGGCACAGGGGGCTAAACTGACTTGCACAACAGTTTCTTTTACACACTGAAAAGCCGGTCGCTGACATTCAGTTCCAGCATGGTTTTGAGTAGAACTGCTTTCTTTGTGCCAGATTTTGAACCCTCAGCCTGGAATAATCTTTGACTTTAGTTCCCAGTGAGGGTGAAATTTTACATAATCTATGAGATTAACAGTAGGAAATCACAGGAGCGACAGACCGGCTACAGACATTCTTGGCTTCCTAGACAGTAAAAAACCAAACTTCTTACTGACTGCTCTGGAGACCAGGTGGAGGTGACAAGGTAGTTGTTCTGGGCCTGCTGTGGCATCATATTCTGGGTCTTGAACAGTTCAGAAAGGCACAGGTGTATTATGGAGTAATGAAAGGCCTCCACCTCTGCTAATATGGCATTAATGCTATTCTCAAAATAATATATTGTGTGATTTTGGCCTCCCTTCACTGCTAAATTCAACTCTTGAGTCAAAAACTGAACATAAGTACTTTTCGCCACCACAGCTAAATTAATGTCTTTGTGGTTTATGGGGAAATACTTTGCAGTGACTTTTGCCAATTCAGGCATTAATCTTCTAACTTTATGTTTAGCAGTTAATCCTTTTTCAGCATGGGTAGCCCATCAAAGAGCTTTCTAATTAACCCTGTACCTTAAGTGCTGTTCAAGATCCAAACCAGAAAGAGCCACTGCTAACAGTAAAGAACCGAACAACCTAATACTGAAGGAAAACAAGAAGTCTGTAGTGCAAGTGGTTCTGTCCTCGATTTTTATTGTGACATGAGTTCAGCAGTGTTTGTGATTTCCAGCTCAGACTGTTGGAAGAGTGGAGCTCAGCAGTCCCTAGAAGCAGGTAATTTCAGCTGACAGAATGTTGTCTTTAAAGTTGTAAACGGCACCCATGACAGTCTACAGTACAAAGTCCAGTTATGGATAGGTAACAGAAGCTACTTCTATTTGGGTTTAGTATTGCTGACCTTCAATTTTGTCTGATTTTTTTTTTTTGCATGTTTCCAACAAAGCATTATTTTCACTAAGGTGGGTTAAGATAGTCTTTCCTCAGGTAACACTGCCCTGAAGAACCTGGTCAGGCCCTGAGTGCTCAGCCTCAAGAGGTGGCAAGAGCAGGTAAGAGGGGATGGGAAACTCAGAGGCAGCTTATAAATAAACCTTGGCTGGTGGTGGAACATTAGGGTGTATAACTGTTACACAAAAAGGCTTGGACATCTCTTAATACAGTCAGGAGTGGAAAGCTCTCAGGAAGTTATTCCTCAGGACTTGAAGGCTCCAGATTACACAGACAAAAAACTGTCAAGGAGGTTCCTCAATTACAGTCCTAGGCTCAGACAAATCCCACTGTTTGAAGACAGGACCATAGGCACAGCTGCCAACCTGGCTCCGTGCACAGAATTTTCCATGTAAAACAACATTCACCCGTACATTTCCTGAATACAAGATGGTTTTGAACACAAGGCTTATAAAATGAAGTGTTTAAATGAACTAAGAGCAGAAAAGAAAAGAAGAGTATTTTTTCACACTTTGATATGTGAGGCCACAAATCCATTTGTGTAATTGTGGCATTACCACAATGCAAATTTATGCAAGGTGAATGAAAATGATACTTAAGGTTGTCTTGGAAGAACTTCACTGAAATGTGTCAAGGCGTGAAGCAAGCACTTACATGTGGGCTGGTCTCCTCAGATGCCACAGGCTTGTTGATACTGTTCACAAATTTGTTCACGTGCTCAAAGTGCTTCGTCATCTCTGTTGCCAAAACCATGTCAATAATAGCCTGTCGCAATGTCCGGTAGCGATTTCTAGGAAAGAAAAATAGTTCTTGCTCACAAGCTTGCCAGACAGAGCTCTGCCCTTTCCTCATCCCTGCCCAGACAGCGCTGCAAAACACTGCTCCGGGGCTCAGCCACAAGCTGGCACCTTCAGAGTTAGGAACAGTCTGGGGATGGAGGAATGGACAAGATGCCTCTCTGAGTTCCCCCTGCTCTGTTATTTTTAGCTAATGAAAATCAATCCTGTGAGGTCAACAAAAACAACTCAGTTTCATAATGCTTTAAGACTAAGATAACTTCTCCAGGAATGGCACCAATGCGTCCATTGCACTGTATGTTAGTATGTTAGCTTGGAGTGCACATCTCAGGTTTTTCAAAAACAGCAGTGTTGTGGGAAGTAAACAAATCAGTTACCTCTTTGGGGTCAGGCCCTTTCCCTTTCAGACCTCTTTCTCTCTCACCTTGTCCCTACGAAAGTAAGGGTCATGCAGTGGGAACTCCTGGGCTACTTGCATGCCCAGCCAACCACAGGGAGCTTCCAGCTCTCCCAGAGCTTTATGTCCTCTGCCATCACCCTTTCCATTCCATGTGAATGCAGTAGTGCTGGGATGCATAGGACCTTGTGCAGACATAACATGCAGCATCTAGCTGCTGGGGTGGAAAACACACCCCAGAAAAGTAATGCCCAGGCTCCTTCAATGAAAAGGCAGTGGGCCAAGATGCCGCCTTGGGGCTGTTAATGGGACCAAAACTGGACTCCGTGGTGACAGCAGGCAGACCCTGTGTGGAACAGCAGATCAGCCAGTGTGTGCTTCTGGACATAATACAATAGTTAAATCATAAAAATATACGTACCTGTGCAAAGTACTCCTGAAATCCTAATGTAATCCATAAAAGATTATTAAACATCTATCTAAGCTTCCAATAATTACAAGTTGGAAGACAGGGAGGGTAAGGGGGAAATGAAAGCCTTTTTATAAATCATGGAACATAGGATTCTGCAAGAGGTTAAATATTAATATGTGTATTTAAACTGTGTATTCTTGTTTAGAAGATAGGCTCTCAATTTGCCCCAAACTAAAATTTCCAAACAAGCAATCCACACAAGCACACTCCCCTTCTCCAGCAGACACACCTATCAATGTTCTTGAAAATGTTGTATTTGCTGTCTTTTGTTGTAAGCTGAAACGCCAGTGCTGTGTGATGGCTCTCTAATACAGCTGTATCATTGTAAAGGACAGCTAGTTCACTGCCTGCATTGCACAGGAAAGAGTTGGTCCGTCCAGGATGGTCTACATCATGAATGGTGGCAGCTATTAATGCAGCTACCTCATCTAAATGGTCCAGACTTCCCTACAGGAAGAGAGAAAAATTAGAATGTGGCACAAAAATTACAGTAAATATTTTCTGATTACTTCCAGGTACCCACAATTACACAAATGTAAACTTAAGCAGGGATTCTACCTCCTTGCAATCATTTTCCATTCCCTGTGCCCACAGATTACCTACCACAAAACTCCCACTCTTACCCTTACCCAAATATGCTTTCATTAATGAAGCTTTTTACATTGCTGTCACCCAAGCAATATCTTTGCATAGCATTCTTTAATGGATAGATCACCTAATGGTTTCCTTGCACTTTATATGCTTGCCTGAACGCATCTGTATGGACTCTGCTGCTACACACCCTCTATGTTTTATTATGGGCATTGTCCAAATGCTCCTTAAACACTGACAGGCTTGGGGCATCAACCACCTCTCTGGGAATTACTGTTCCAGTATTTAACCACTCAGTAAAGAAATGTTTCCTAATGTTCAGTCTGAACCTCCCCTGGCACAGCTTTGAACCTTTCCCACATGCCCTGTTGCTGAGTACCAGGGAGAATAGCTCACATCTCCCTCTCCAAAGCTTTTGTGAAGCGTTATTAAGAACTGTTACATACAGCCAGTTACCAAGAGACAGAAAAGAACCAGGTTCCCTCCCCACCCCCATCATTGCTACTTAAAAATGTAAATTTTTATAAACAGACTTTAGAGAAACAGTGTGAGCTTGCTTTCATCACAGGAAGACTTCAAAGACAGAGAGAGTTTATGAAGCCAGGACCATTATTTAAACATCTGACTTCTGAATGACACACATAAAATGGCAAACACGTTGAAATCCTAGCCCAGAGAACTCCTAGGTGATGGTTCTACCTTAACTCTCTCCTTCCCAAGAAAGAAGGCGGTAGCATGCAGGACATCTGCCGCATGTGTGGAGTTGTGGTATGAGTTGGAGGAATGGTAGTTGGCTTCAATGACCTGCAGCCATGCCCGTAGTGTTGCTTCTGAACAGTTTAAAAACTCTGAGACCCCAAACCGGGCAAAAACTTTTAAGCCCAAATACACTAATGGCCTGAAAAACAATAGAAGAAAAAAGCAGTGCTGTAAAATAGGAACTTGTGATGTTCTAAAAGCGATATATTCAAAAAGAAACCAAGACCTTAAAAAGGGGGAATGCTAAACATTTTTAAAGTGCATATCTATAATCTCTAAAAAGTCTGGCCAAGGTTACAAATTATTGCATCTACCATCCTTTCAGACATTATTTTAATACGTTTTGTAGAAATAATGCAGTTCCATTAGAGTTTCAACAATTCGTGTGGCTTCAGAAAAAAAATCTTAAAAGCCCAATTTTTTGTGTTTAGTATCTGTCAAATAAACAAAATTTCATTTATCTTTTTCCTGAGGAGAAAAAGCAGACTTTGAACATGACATGGGCACATCCCAAAGGCTAAAAAGCCCTAAGCAAAAAAAAGGTCAAATGTCAATTGTCAAGTGCTGTGTCTGTGTGTTTGCACAATGCTGGGAAGCCCATGTGTGAAACAGTAAACAGAGTAAAGCCTCTAATCTTTTTGATTCTTGTATCCAAATCCACTCTGGGTTGTCTTTTACTCTGTGTTGCCTATGAGAGGGTCCATCAGTCACATTTTTCACTCCTGCAAGATGACCTACAAAGCCTCTGAGCTGAGGAGGGCATAACCAAACCCCAACATCTGCAGATTAAAACCGGACAAATGCAAATTTCGAAAGTGGCCATTTTGTGCTAAGAGAGTACAAAAGAACGGGTAGCTTGTTTGATTCTTTGCATCTTGGAATGAAAACCACTTTTCTCTCTGGATGATGTGCTTATTTTTGCGGTCTGCATGACCTCAAGGCTACTGATGTCTGTTTTCATTATAAACTTTAAAATCCCAGTCTTTTGATCCTATCACTGGTTTATCCTCCATCCCATTTTTTTATCCCTATAATCAAAAGCCATAGTTGCTTTAGATCTTCCCAAACTGTAGGATGATTTAGGTGAGGAAGGGGAGAGGTTTGCTTTTTCCAGCATGACCATTTGCACATGAGCAGGAGAAAGGGCCATCTGGAGGGCATCCAGCACATAGCAACATCAGACTATGTTGAACAGTGTCAGCTGGACAGAGTGGATGTGAGTCAAGCAAGACGGCTCTCACAGATTTGCTGTGTCGTGCTTCAGTTTTTCCAGAGCTACAGCTCCTCAACAAACTTTGTCTGGGCACCCAGGGAAAGGAGTCCAGTACCTTTTATTTGTAACAGCCTCCAACTCAAAAATATTGAAGTCCCAGCTTTCCTCATTATCTAGGAGCTGTGCAATACAGGGTGGAACATCATTGATGGTGTTTGGCACTGGAAGGTGAGTATGGCTCAGGTTCATATCTGTTGAAATGGAATTTGGGAATTAACACATTTCCAGGTTATTCCCCCTACACTACCACAGCCCCTCTTCAGAATTCCGTTTAGAAAACAACTCTCTTTGAGAAAAACAACTCTTTTTCCTGACATGAAAAAGTCTGTAAATGCCTATAATATAAAGGTTTATTACAGAGCATTCGAACGTAAACCAAAAAGATCAGTGAACATTTCTTTGAGTGACAGTTTGGTTTTTTGCTAACATTTTGAAATACATTAATTTAATTATTTGAGCCTGCTTCAACACCAAAATGGAGGCAGTCTAGCACTTGTGCTGCAGTCATTTAGACAACCATTTCCAGAGACATATATCCCACTGCAAATAAGCCTGAAGCTGTATGTTAGCAGTATCGACAAAAGAAGTCACACGTGCAAAGGGAAGTTTAAAATGGTGGCTTACTCTTAGAAAACACATACTCATTTCCTGACAGTCTTCTCAAGCCATCCTGAAAAAGAAAGCAAGTTTATCTTACGTTTTTTGTATCACTAGTTGCAAGAACACTACATGCACTTCAGCCACTATTCCCAGGTACTAAAAGCACTGCTCTTATTGCAGCAGTATAGCATAATCCTTGTTTTAGGGTCTTTCAGAATAAATATGTGAGGATCCCGGGAACACTGGTATGGGATCTCCAGAAAAGATATTAAATACACAGTATATTGCCCTCCTTGATCCTCTCATTGGCACCTGCAGGATTTCATCATTCAAATTGGCCACTATAATTTATTTTAAATTTTCTTTATATTATTTGGCAGGGATTAGCTCAGTGTCTATTAAAAAATGAGTAAATTCATGACAAAATTTAGATAGTCTCTATCTTGCTGCTGTTACAGGACCAAAATCAGAACCTGATTAAAGCAACTTCACTGATACAATGGACCACCTATAGAGCAAGCCTCTAATCCCATATAAGCTTCTAGAGTTTCTAAAAAGTATCTCCTTCAGTATCTTCTGAGACAAATCCAGAGACTGGATGTAGTTTCTAATGGCAACCTCATTCACTTGTATGTGAAGAGGAATGCACCCAGTAGACTGAGATGTGGCCGTCTACATCCTAGTGCCTACTGCTAGCAAAGAGGCCAAAATACTTAACTGAAATGGTGATGAATTATGAGTCCCCTTCCCATTGCTTGGGAAATTTTAGCACAGCAGAGCACTGAACTGTGATGTAGGACACTGGTAGCAGCAATTTCGTCTTTACTAATTTTACTCACATTCATCAGACCTCCAACAAGATCACTTGTGTGAGGATCTTCATCTTTGGTACCTAGCTGAGGGGAATAAAGTTCTGTTGTCCGCAGGATTTCCAGAACTCTGTCCAAGGCCTCTGCTACTGTGATAGGGCTGTTTTCTTGGGCAGCATTAATTATGTTAATAACCTGAAAGCAGATTAAGGAGGCAGGCAAAGAAAAGTGAATGGCACTTTTTTTCTTATTACAAAATTTTTATTCTTGGCTTGATTATGCTAATTCTCATTTAGGAAATGCAGTGTAGTTCCCTACAACCCTTGAAGTACAACTCTGAAAATGTAAATTTGTGCTCGGATTTCCTGGTATCCATCTGCTATTTTTAGCTGGCAAACTCCTGAGAAGTGAAAGCAGAACGGTATGAAGTATCTGAAATTGTTGCAGGTGGGTGGACCAAAAACTAGCAATGTCCCAGTCCTTCAGCATGTCCAGGTCTGCTCTGAAGCAATTATTCAATCCCTAGAGGAAAACCCAAACAAACAACTCTTGGATGTGACTCAGATATCCTGATATTGGATGTAAAGCCTTAGTTTTCTCCATGTAGAAATGAAGGGCAGAGAGCAGAAAGAGCTGGGCTGTGGGAGAAGAGGATGGCTGTTTGAAACCCACACTGTGCCTCAGTGACGATCTGGGAATGCAGCAGTGACTGCTCCTGGCTCTGCCAAAACTGACAGGGAGAAAGTTCCATTGCTGTCTTCTCCAGGAGCCAGATGAAGCTACACAGCCACTACAAGCCTCCCTTGTGGGTACAACCGAGGATAAGGAAAAGACCCAGTTGCTCTTAAGAGTCACAGAGGTTCTGGGAAATAAGAGCTTGATGATAGAAGAAAAAATGGGGAGAAAGGAAAAAATGGTTTGAAAGTGGAAGATACCGGACACCCTCATGTGTTACAAGTGACTGTGCAGCTGGTTTGTGACAGCAGAGTTTGTATAAAACAGATAGTGAAGAAAAGACTGCAGAAAGTGGGAAAGACAGAAGATGGTGCAGGTGCTCCCTCCTCTGTCTGGTATCTTATAAATATCAATAGTGAGAGCAAAGGTGAGACTGGAAGAACATTCTCCTACTCATACATGACCCAACAGAGCAGTGTCCCCTTCCTGCCAGAAGCCATGCATCTAGCAAGGGCACCCTTCTCCCCTCCTTAATATTCTTTGTTATGACTAGCATTTGGAATGCCATGATGAGATATAGAAAGTGGTATTAAAAAAAAAAATTACTTATATTATTCTGTTAAATACAAAGTACAGGAAACCTCTGCTTCTCTGTTCAGAAATGACATATGAGTGCAACTCCAGACTGGAGTTTGTGGAAAAGTCTGCTCAGGACTCACCTTTGTGATAGGAGCTTCTATTGTCATAGAGTGAATCCGTGCCATTGAAGAGTACCGTCGGGTCTGTAAACTTGGAGCTGCCATTAAAGAGAGCCACAGAGTGTAAATCAGATGACAGCATTTGGAGAGTGTGGAAGGCCGGGGAACAGCACAATGAAATAAGAGTCTTGTATCCCATTTCTCCTGTATCTCTCCTCCTGCAAGTTCTTACTTCATTGTTTCATTTCTTGCACTGTTGTCTGCCTCTTTGGCAGCCACCCTTCACTTTTGATGTCAGATTATCTATCCATCCATCCTTCACTTCAGAATGGAGCTGTACTTACACTTCATGCCCTTTGATTGCAATAGATCTGTGTCAGACATGGCTCCTCCTGTAAGTCTGTGTGTGTCCCTCATCTTGATGGTACAGCTGCTCTAATGAAAACCATTTTGCTCCCCCTAAGCAGTGCTTCTCTCACAACATATAGGGGCAGAAAGAAATCTCTGCCACCACTGTCTCACTTGTAAGCAGTCACAAGTGGGATTAGTAGAAGTACTGCTCTCCAGTAGCTAGCAGCAATATATTCCTTCGTGTTAAACATTAAAAAACCAAAAGTTCGTGTTCAGGAGCATAAGCTGCAGCTTTCTAAGAGAGGTGGCACTAACACTTCACCACACACTTCTAGCAAGCTGCTCCCATCCCTTGGCACAGTCACTGCTCCTCCCTATGGAGGCAGTTAGCATTGCCATGCATTGTATAGCAATGCTGCTACTCATGCTGGGGCACTGCTTTTCAAATCAAAAAGAAGAAATTTTACAGCAGCTATAAAAAAATGGAGTAATCTCTGTTTAATCAGCTGTGAATCTGTCTGGTTATTCTTTTGGTCTGCAGTTTCATTGCCCAAGCAAAGTTTGTTCTTTATTTATTTATAAATATATATTCATGTATAGTATTGCACATACATATAATACAATATTTCTTGCAGCTTGCTTTCTTACCATCACTACTTTGCGATGTTATTGACTTAACATCAACTGAGTCTTTCCTTCTGTTCTTGCACTTGTAAGAACCGGATTCTGTAAGTACAAAACAAAAGCTTTAAAAATGCATCAAGAAAAACCTCTACAAAATCTCCTTCATCTAAAATGATGAAAATTTAATTAAGTGATCTTAACAATATCACATACATGGGGGAAATATTGTAATTTCTGCACACTAGCACAAGGAACTCAGTGCCTATCATTTTAAAGCAACTTGTCTGAAGTCACCTGGAAAGGTGTTTTGCAAGTCAAGATGCCTTATGTAACAGAGGCTTGCTTCACCTAACTTTAGCTCCCTAAAAGCAGCAGTCTTGCAGGCTGTCATCATCTAAGGTTATCAGATATCCTGCTTCAGGAGAGATGTCTCAGGCAGGTGGGCTGAACCCCTTGTGTGAGTTCTTTTTGCTCTCCTCTGACCACTGAACAAGGCTGAGTTTAACTGGCTAAAACCTCAGCCAAATGAGAAAAATCTCATCTCAGTCTACACACTTCAAGCCAAAGCATAATTCAGACTCAGACAGCTTTTGCTTTTATTTGCAATAATTATTTGTACCCTGTGTTTAAGGAAAATCCAACCTGCTGAGAATGATAAAAAAATCAATTTATTTCTTGTGAAAATTAGCCATGCAACAAGCTGTTATTCTTGAAACTGCTGTTTGCTAAAGCAAGAGAAATTAATCACATGCAGTCCAATTCAAAAGCTGGATGAAATGCCAGGAAAGAGCCTAAAAAAAAAAAAAATCAGGTAAAATTTCATTTTTCTCCAGTATATTAAATTCTGCACTCTCCCTTATGTTTAAAAACAGCAACCATGCATCTGTTTACCTCTTTTCAAGAGTCTCTATCGTACCTATTCCCAGAGTATCTAAAATGCCACCCAAGGATCAGAGACCCTAGCAAGGATCAAAAGCAGATAAAACCATTTGAAGAATCAGAAGTATCATAACTGCGATATTCTTAACATAAAGACCAATTTTCATGATTATACCACAAGACAGGATGTATGCAGCCTGTCTTTAGCAAAATAAAATGTTGTCCTGGGGTGACTTTATGATGTGTATCCCCTGTCGCTGCTCTATGCCCAGAAATTAACTTTGTGCCTTTATATATACAATTCTCTAGAATTAAAAGTTCATCCATCTTAAAAGTTACTGAAATAGTTTCTGTAGTTTCTGTCTTAATTCCCTTTTTCTACCACAGATTTATAGGACAGCTTGGGTCTTCTGTGTTGTAGTCTGAACTGGAAAAACTGGAAGCATTTTCCTCTGTTGACGCCTAAGAGCAAGGCATAACTAATGCATGTTAAATGATTTTATTTATTTATTTATTTTATAGTACTCCTCTTACAAACCCCATTGTTGCATTTGGATGAGTTTATCGTAAGGCACTTGAGTGGGACCAAGCATTTATACGTAGACAGAGCTGTGAGTGGCTGTAGCTGACAAACAACTCTCCTTGTGTTAAATACCACCTAGCAAGTCAGAAACTTTGCCTATGCCCCCCAGAGAGTCACAGGTGCATAAAAGCTACTCTGTGCCATACTACAGTTTCATTTGTAAATATTTAAATGCCTAGGTAAAAATTTTTTCTTTGCCTGGTGAGCATCAAATCTAATCATCCAGATTTGTTACAAATCACACCACCTTAAACAGCATGATACACATGGATTACTTTTCTGTGCTCATCACATTGGTATATGCCCATGGCTCGGGAAATTTATTCTTGGATCACAGCCATGGACTGCAGGGAAGGGTAACCTACATGACATGCTCTGAGGTTGCCTACTTTACTGCACTGTACTCATCAATGTGGTGCCTAGTATGAGGCTTCCCAGTGTTGCTGAAATCTGTCACAACAATGAACAAATGTAAAACATTAGTAAGCTAATGTCAATGTGTTAATTAGTAACAAGTGTCCTGCTTAATTTATGGGCTTCTTCACCTTCCTGTTTTCAGGAAATAAACAGTGAGAAGAAAGTCTGGTTTTATTACAGGGTTACAGGAGCAAATGGTTCTGTGATGTTCTGCTCTACAGGAGCAAACTGTGTATCAGTTCTGGTGGCAGCAAAGAGAATGAGGGCAGCCAATTGCATATGGTCTCTTCTTCCCCCTGCCCACTGTTATTTGGCATCACAAAGCTCTCAGATGTTTGTAGGTATTCTTAGGCTACTTGAAACAGCAGGGGATGTCAAGCAGTCACATTGCATGCTCTTAGTATGTTATATCTTCCTCCCATGTGAAAACCAGAAGCTGCTTGAAGTTGCACAGCAACATTGTCTCACCTTTCATAGCAGGAGAGGCCTCAGGTGCCAGAAGGTAACAAGGCATGAGAACCTTTTCACTCATAATAAGACATCAGTCTGGCTGAGACCACTAGATTCAGAAGCTTAAAATTGGCCTTAAGTGCCTCCTTCCTTAGGGAAAAGTGTTATTCCAAACACTACACAGCACTGGAGGAAAGGATTATTCCTTTATGCGCCACACTTCTAGTCAAAAGCTCTCTGCAGAACTCAAAGAGGGCTGGAGTGTGCTGTCTGTGGGTAAGCAAACCCACCTGAGACACAAGACAAGGGTTGCAGACATGCTGCAGCAACTCAGCGCTGACTGGAACTGAGTTGCTCGGGCCTGGACACCTCAGACAACTGTCTTAGCCTGTGCTGGGGCCAAACCAACGGCCTGCTGACAGGTCCTAAACTTGGAAACACTGTGGCAGGTGTGCTGGCACAAATCAGCACATTCCACATTTCAAACACAAAGAGGTGCCAAGGTACACCAGCCATGGGATCAAACACAGTGTTTTAATACAACAAAGAACAATGCCTCTTAACTTCAAATGCACAGCAAGAGGTCTGCACAGGAGACTCAGTTATTGATGATTTTAAGTCCAATTCATGGTGTTACATCAGAAGCAGCTGGCATCTGTCATTGGCCATCAGCTCTGACCACTAGCTGGACAGAAGGAAGAGACAATTCATACCAGCAGAGAACCCCCAGCACAACTTCCAGCACGGCAGAATGTAGAGGTAAATTATAGTATTCTAACCTGACTGGGAATTGTCTCCTGTGTACTTATCCTCACGGTGACTCTTGTAGAGCTGGAGATAAGAGTAAAATATATATGTAAGGAAAAAGAATACAAAAAATCTTTAAACAGGCTGCATTCAACACTGTCCATATCCAGCATTTTCCATTCAGCTGTTCTAAAAAAAGTGTTTGGCAAAGACTCTTCTTCAGGTGTAATTAGATGTAGAGAAATAATACGAAAGCAAACAGATGTGTCATGCAGAAGATCACAGATACAAGTGCTTTTATGTACTAAATTCCTGTTTAATGCCTGTGTTTACAAGAGAACTGATACTCATTTTAGGTAGTGTTTTAAGTGCAACTTGCATATGAACCTAAAAGAATAAAATGAAAAAAAAAATTTTTTTTCTTAGAACTATTGAAGCAAATTTTGAATGCATCCTTTCATGGGTCACTGATAAACTGGACTTAAAAAAACTCAGTTATAAAAATAACTCTCCAGGAAATAAGGGGTAGAGGTAGGTGTTGTTCATCAGACCTTAATTTCTATGTAGTTTTTAATCATTCTCAAGAATGAAAAATTAAACACAGCATCTTAATTCTTTGTCCTTCTGAAACATCTTGGGTAGCTCCAACAGTAGGTATTTCAAGCTTTCTTAGAATTTAGATAAGATATTTCCATATCTTAATATTTACATCTATTGCTTGATCTGCAATAACACAGATTAAATGTTCCTCTGCTTTTTCATTCTTCTCAGAAACAAAAGTACTGGCCAGTTCACAACAGTGTAATACCTGCTAATCACCTCACCCCTTTCCTTTGTTATGTGGTTAGAAGAAAGTATTTTGCTGTTTGTAGGAAAACTGACCAGAAATGGCAGTTTCTCAAGTCTTCCCTTGAAAATTGGCACATGATGTATTTAAGCATAGCTAACAGAGACACAGAGAAAGATTAGAAATAACACATTACTTTTTTTACTGCAGTCACTAGAGATGATGCACGTACCCTCTTACTTCAGATGAATAATTGTCAGTGCTTGACACTGTAATTACACATTATTCAGTACACATAATATTTAGGAGTCCATTACTGTCATATGGTGACTGGTTCCTCTGACCAAATCAATCACCTGCCTGTAGCGAAGCACTAGATTGCATGGAAGCATGAAATCCATGGTTGCAACCTGTCAGGTTAAAGGACAGTATGACAGGGTTGCACTTGTATGCTCTTAGTGTCTGTATCAGTTTGTGACAGTGCATGCTGTAGGGTCCTCATGAGGATTATTCAGGAAAGAAAGGAAAGGAATGATAAAAATTCTCTTTCTGTCATTCTTGCACATCTTTTTTTTTTTCCTGTCTGCTGTGGGGGGAGGTAGGTAAAGAGGGTGAAAGGAAAAGAGAAGAAAATGGGAAGGAATAAAACCCCAAAAAATTCAGGCATGGCTTTTTGTAATGAAAAAAAAAAAGAAGAAAGGGAAACCCTGGGCTCATGTTCCATATAAATCTTGTTCAGGGGAGTGTAAGAAGTGACTCTTCATCCAAAAAAATTTTAAAAGCTTGAACACCTTTCTTGTATCCAAGAAACTCTCAGAGAAATAATCTCATCCAAACAGAGTAAGGTTAAGGAAATCTCATCAAGTATTGTACAGAGACACAAGGCATCTGAAGTGCTTGTTCTGGCCCCAGCCTGGAGCTTCTCTCAAAGCCAATGGATATATCTCTGTCTACTGCACAACTGGCAGAAACCTTGGTGCAGTTCTCCAAGTGCTCTACTAAAAAAATAAACCACATTTCTGTTCTGAATACTCCTCTTCCCCTTCTGCAGGCATGTCCTGAAAGAGCCATGTAAGGGAAGTTATGAGGGCAGTTATACAGTTAATCTTGGGTCAATATGTTCTTGAAAGAAACAACACCTCTCTTGTAAATTTATGAATGTGAAAACACTGGACTCTATCCTGCCAGGTCTCAAGTTGACAATGGCAGCATTAATAATTACCTAGGCTCAGCACACAGGAATAGTCACATGAAAGTCAATCCCCATTCATAAATCTTCACTGTAAGAATGCTTAATGCTCTTTTAGATATTTTTTTTTTCCATGCATAAATTTAACATGCTAGGTTTTTCTGTGTGATAAATCTGGCATGGAAATACATGAAGGTTCCAGTAGTCTCTGATATCCCTTACAGAGGCTGTCACAAATGGCAAAAAACAGATACATTTTTTAAGGTGAAACAATGCATAATAATGTAAGGATGTTTTGACGTCAGCACACACTGTCTGAATGCTGAAATCAAGCTGTTTAAAATTATGTTGATGCAGTGAAATATTACATTTGCATGAATATTTGAATTATGACAGCTTTTACTGCTCTGTAACTTAAGTAAATGTTTCATTTGATTTCCTTTTGTCCTTCCATAAAGATTTATCTGTGGCTTGAAAGGGAACCTAATTTTTTTAGTGTAAGGAAAAGTTCTACTGCTGCAAGTATTCAGGAATGGACATAAGGAAAACTGCATTGTCCAGGATCTCCTACAGGTACGAGGTATTTCCATGACAGAAGTGAAACAGAACAATTACATTCTCTGTCAGATACACCTTGTTTTTTAAGGGACCTTAAATCTCCACAGAGCATATTTTCTCTTAGGCTGTGGTCCTTAACCTTTGTGGCAGACCTCTGTACCTGTGGAGAACCTTTTCAAGGCCATATTCCCTGGGATCACCAAATGTGTAAAGCTCCCCAGGCCTATAGATCATCAAATAAGTGCTGAATTTACCAGTAGCTTCTCATGAAACTACTAAAAAGACAAGAGTGGATTGTACTTTCCAGCAGTACAGGAGGATATGAATGTCACCTTGGACACAAGTCCTTAAATAAAATTTGTTTCTTAACTTCCCTTGTTCTCACCAACAAGGAGAGGCTGATGGGGCACATGAAGTTCAAGGGCAGCCTGGGCTGCAGTAATCATGAAATAAGAGGAGTACAAGATCCTCAGGCCAGTGAGGAAGGCACACAGCAAGCTCACTACCCTGGACCTCAGGAGAGTAGACTTGGGCCTCTTCAGGAACCTGCTTGGTAGAGTGCCATGGAATAAAGCCCTGGAGAGAAGAGGGGCCCAAGAGAACTGGCTAATATTCAAAGATCACGTCTTCCAAGCTTAGGAGTGATGCATCCCAACAAAGAGAAGTCAGGCAGAAATGCCAGGAGGCCTGTGTGGATGAGCAAAGAGCTTGTTGACAAACAAAAGAAGGAAGACTACAGAGAGTGGAAACAAGAGCTGGTGGCCTGGGAGTAATACAGAGAGAATGTCTGAAGAGCCAGGGATCATGTTAGGAAAGCTAAAGCCCTGATCAAATTAAATCTGGCCAGCAGCATAAAGGACAAGAAGAAAAGTTTCTATAGGTACTGTGGTGAATTAAAGAAAGATTAGGGAAAATGTTGTCCCTCTCTGGAAGGAAACGGGAGGTGTGGTTACCCAGGACACATAGAAGGCTGAAGTACTCTATGAATATTTTGCCTTGGTCTTCACCAGCAAGTGCTCCAGCTACATACACTGTCCGAGTCACAGGAGGTAAAGGCAGGGACTGGGAAAATGAAAACCCACCCACTGCAGGAGAAGATCAGGTTTGGGAACATCCAAGGAACCTGAAGGTGCACAGGATCACAGGACCTGATCATCATTTGTGAGTCCTGAGGGAGTTGGTGGAGGAAATGGCTAAGCTGCTATCCATCATATTTCAGAAGTCATGGCAGTCCAGTGAAGTTTCCAGTGACTGGAAATGGGGAAACTTAGAACTGTCATTTCTAAAGATTAAAAAAGAAAAAGGAAAACCCAGGGAACGACAGGCCAGTCAGTCTCATCTCTGTGCTCTGCAATTCATGGAGCAGATCCTCCTGGAAGCTACGCTAAGACACATGGAAAATAAGGAGATAACTGGAGACAACAAGCACAGCTTTACTAAGGGCAAATCATACCTGACATATTTGGTGGCCTCCTACGATGGGCGGATAAGGGAATGTCATCTAACTGGACTTGTGCAGAGCATTTGATGCTTCCAGGCACACCCTTGACTACAGTGGAGAGACCTGGATTTGACAGGTCGACCACTCAATAGATAAAGAATTGACTGAATGGTCCTGCTTAAAGAGTTGTGGCCAATGACCAGGAGTCCGGGTGGAGAGGAGTGATGAGTGGTGCTCCTCGGGGGTCTGCACTAGGGCCAGTATCTTTGTCAGGGAGACAGACAGTGGGATCAGGTGCACCAGCAGCAGGTTGGCTAATGACACCAAGCTTTGTGGTGTCACGACTGCTTGAGGGGCCATAACATGCTGGAGGCCTCCAGCATAAGACATGAACCTCCTGGGGCAGGTCCAGAGAAGGGCCACAGAACTGACCAGAGAGCTGTAACATCTCTTTTATGTGGAAAGGATGTGAGAGTTGGGGTTGTTCAGTTTGGAGAAGAAAAGTCTGGGATGTTTTGTAGCACCTTCCAGTATGTAAAGGCCCCACAAGAAAATGAGAGGAAGTTTTACAAGGGTGTGTAGTGATAGGACAAGGGGGAATGGTTTTAAGCTGAAAGAGGATAGGTTTAGATTAGGTATCAGGAAGAAATTCTTTACTGTGAGGGTGGTGAGACACTGGAACAGGTTCCCCAGGGGAGTGGTGGATGCCCTATCCCTGGAAGTTCAGGTTGGATGGGGCTTTGAGCAACCTGGTATAGTGGGAGGTGATCCTGCCTGTGACAAGGAGGTTGAAACTAGGTGATCTTTAAGGTCCCTTTCCATATCAATCTATGATTCTATGATTCTATGATTCTTACTGGTTTAAGCAGTCCAATCTACAGGGCAAAGAAAAACAAAAGAAAAGGACTTTTTTCCTATATTCCTACTGCTGTTTTTACATATGGATACAAGTTTGTAATTATTTTGAACCCATTATCTTGCATTAAGAATATCATATATACACCTCCCTGTACCAGTCTTTCAGTTGTGTGTATAATATAGAAAAAGCCATCAGATTATGTCTTACTTTCAAATCAACATCGAAGCACCTATAAATGAAACAACATTTTGAGGTTTAAGCAATGAATTAAAAAGAAATACATGTAACTTTATCACTGCTTTTATTATAAAACTCTGTTGCACTCTAGCTGAGCATTTTAAAACATCCTGTGACTGTAAATGACACTTTGCTAATACTAAAATACACGTTTTAGTTCAAAGAGCCTCATAAGTTTAAAATACTATGAGTCTTATTTTTCAGTGATAGACATGCAAAGTTCTTCTGGGAATTATGCAGATTTCTCCTTGATTTTTTACTACCTACCTCCACAAAAACTTGTTAAACAAGGATGGTTTCAGTGGTCAAATGTTACCACCAATGAAATTCCTCTAGCAGTAGTGGTTTTCCAATAATGTGTTAATATTCAGTATTGTTCTACTCAAGAAAGGGCAACTAGACATACTAGAGATTTTCTAAATACTTTTCCTGTGTGTCTTTTCCCACATCATGGATAAAAGCACATAAAATTCTAAATAAAACAAGATACAGAACCCCTTCCCTAAACAACATGGAAACATATCCTATTTCCCAAGCACATGCTTGGTCTAAAGTGTTTCCAGCCACTTCTTATGCTTCCCACTTTCTATCTCACCCCCCACAGACCATATGCCAAAGACAGGCTTCACTCCTTTGCTCACAAAAGTCCAGACTTTACGCTACAAGGCACTTAGTAGAGTATTTTTGGGGCAAAGTATGTGATGTGGTCATCTGCCTCAGACACTGTCAGAGGGAGGAAACCAGGAGAAGATGACAGCAAACAGCTCTCCGCACCACCAAGTTTGTTGCAGGAGCAGCTGGTGTGGATTTGTGTCTGGACTGCAGAGACCCAGCTCAGCCACTACTGCCACGTTACTCGGGTTATGGCTTGAGTTACACCCTTTCACAGCACCTGTTCTGGCAGATGTATGAAGTCTCAGGGCCTGCATGAAGGCTGCACTTCATATAAGTACCACACATTGCCAAATCTTGGGACCACTGAGCATAGGTCATTAGTTGGCATAAGTACACCAGATCAGGCTGGCAAGAACAGCTCTACAAAAAAAGCCCTGAACTCCCTTTGAACTGTGGTCTGTGTTGCTCCACAGCATCATGGACTCAACTGTCATATCCATGCTCCAGAAAATTAAGTATGTTGTTCCTCTACTCAGGAGTCTTGCAAAAGGAGAATAGTGCAGGCAAATGTTGAAGTTTTCTTGCTTGACCCAACAATCAATGAGAATCTCATTGACAATATAGATCACATCTTCTTGAAAAAATTTTAAGCCAAAAAATATCAGTTTACTAAAAGCTATGAAAATTATCACATGAAAGAAATACAATACCTGTTTGTTGTTTTCATTGGTACAATGCAGCCTTTTGAGGGACACAAAGTGTCTTATTTGCCTAGCAACAGAAATAATCACTTGTTACTGTATCAAATTGTAAAGAGAGAAGTGAAGTGATACACATATTTTCTACAGGAGAGATCTCCAAGCCGTCCTGATATCAGATACCAAGCCCAAAACCAGCAAGACAACTGGGTGACTAGCACTCACTCCTTCATGAAGCATAACATTGAGGTTTTTATCCCAGGACACCTGATCCTTCTGTTGCTCCAGGAATTCTCCTGCACATCTGGGAGCTGAATTTGGCAATGTGTCCATTCTAAACTGCGAAGGTGGGAACATGTACAAGCACACACACGAACATGGGGTTGTCCAGTTGCTAAATACATGGAGGTTCATGTCAAACTTACAGATGCAGAAAGCAGAGAGAAGGCCCTAAAACCCAGAAATCAATTATGTTCCGGACAAGTTAGTTACCCTCCTTGACCGACCACAGGTGTTATCTTCACGTGCTGCTGGATACTGTCTCCTGATTTTTTTCTTGCGTAGTAAACTCCTTGCCATTCCTAAGGAAACACACACAACAGTGACAGCATCTGAGCACACATAGCTTACAGTCAAATATTCATTTATTATTGCATAGTCCTTATGTACTAAATTATTATTTTTATTTCATGGTTGTCTTCTTAAAAATAGTATAAAATTAATATACTATTAAGTATAACAGAGAGAGAGCAGCAACTACTCACCCAGTGGAGAGCAGCACCTTTAACTGATGTAAGGACAGTATAATTATGTTTCTCTTGGGAGAAAGTATTTTTTACAAGGAACTCTACAATTTTTACAAGGAACTTTAGGTATCATCTACTTAAAGAGGTGACAAACATTCTTGCTAGGTGCCACCATAAGAAGCAGTGGCTGCAACAAAAGGATATCCCTTGGGACCAGCAGAAGCGAGCCCTGTGCCAAGCACCATTCAGCTTTGAAGTTGTTGGTTGTCATGCAATATATATGCTAAATTTCAGAAGTCTTTGATCTAAAGATGTCCTTCAACTAATCTCAAAGAGGAATAATTTTAAGGAGGGAACTACCTGGCAGCAGAGTAGGATGAAGTCGGAAAATGGGTAAAAGATACCTTTGAGCAGGCAGTACTAGCTCCTGGGCAGCCCATATAAATGAGGAGGAGCACAGCAGGAGTGGCCTGTGGGTACTGCTAATGAACCAAGGTGAACCTGCAAACAACTCCAGACAGTGACTCACAAAGCTCAGATCATTGCTGGATGTGACTCAAAGGTTCAAGAACTCCCCAAAGTTCTTGAAGCAGAACATGAGAGAGGGAAGGGCAACAGGTATTTCTGCAGCCCAGGGGAGATGGGATAGGAGACTGTTGCATGTGTTAGGAGAATGTATTGCCAGGCTCATCACCCCAACGACAGGAGTTCACAGTGCACTGCAGATATTCTAACTACAGTTATTAGGAAAGCAAACCCCACTGGGTGCCAATACATTTTGGTGCTTTAAGTATGCAGTTAGTGAAGGCTCTGCTGTTTGACAGAACAGTTACACATTTTGTTTGGATGATTCAGCCACCTGAGAGACTGACTGAGGGACAAACTGTTACATTCCAACTAACAAAAGCTCCATGGGCTCTAAGCAAAACAGAAACACAGAAAACATTCTGATACTGATCTTAAGCCAACAAATCAGCAGGAGTTCAGTCAGATCCTAAAAGCAAAGCTAATGAGATCTGTAGTCACTTGTCTGTGATATGAGCTGTTGTGCTTAGACATCTGAGAAGCAGAATTCTGGTCTTACATGTATATTCATGAAAAACACATCTTGTGTTCTTAAACCTACAGCAATAAAAACCAAAGCAGAATAGAACTCTGTAGCAGTTTCAAAGGAGTTTGTTTTATTTGCTTACCTTTCCTTTTTTAATAAATGTGTTTATGTTGTCCAAAAGGTCTGTAGAATTTTTATCACTTTTAGGTAGTTCAGTGAGCTCCTTGCCAATAAGCTCTCCCTTGCAGTACCCCATCATCCGTTCAAAGGCTGGATTAACATACTGCCAAAACAAAGGTACATTAGGACAATATCAAAAAGAATTTATTTCAAGGATAATAACTTATATAAGTATCGAAGTGTGACAAGTTATATGGCTAAAGGCACAACCACTCATCCCTACAACTCAGTGTTTCTCATATAAAATACTACGTAATGGTGAAACATTTTATTCAAGTAAGAGGCTGAACGGAGAAGGTGATATGTAATCTATCAGAAAGCACAGAAAGACAGTGAATGCAGAGAAAAAACATTACTGAAAACTACCATCTAAATGAAGTTACAGAAGGAAAATCCGTAAAAATTCAGCAGGCATCAGTGTGCAGCAACCAGAAATTAGGCAGTTCATTTTACAAGGCTTTCTAATGGGCAACAAAGCTAAAATACTGAAGTAGAACAGGGACTACTTTGGGTTTCCTCTTTTCAAATTCTGTAAGATAGTTAACATTTTCCCCCCTACCTGAATGACATGATCTTCACTGGTTATTTCTACAGCTTCCTGACAATGGTCTAATGCTGTAAACACTGCATTACAAGCCCTGAAATTAGCAAATGATTAGCACATTAGTTTTTTTGTTAGAACATTTTGTTCACTATAAATCCATGATTAAATTGTACTTATCAGTAGATGAACCACAAAGTAGCAGTTGTTTTGACTAGACCATGTCACTATCTTTATTATGACTTTTTCAAAACATCCAGCCTCAGACATCCCTGTTGTTAACGTGCTTTTTCTGCAGATTACATTATAAAAGTGCTCATAGATACTGCAGCATCTTAATAGTATACTTGTACCTACATACATGCTTTGGACAGCAGGAACTAACAGTGAGCAGTAAAAATAACACATACTATTACATCAAAATGTTTTGTGATCATTAAAAATTTGGAACACAAAAATCACGACAGCAGGTATATACAAATTTTTCAATACAGCAAGTAGGTTGGCACTGTAAAAGAAACTGTAATACAACACAGTTAAAGGAAGCAATAGAACCATGTCAAAGTTCTAGTTCAAAAAATACCAATTTTCTTGCTTCCAAGTAATAATGCAGTGACTGGACTTCCATACATCCTGATCTTTAAGAACCCAGATGATCTTTGATCCCCATTTTTTTTCCAGGGCTATCCTTCAACTAATGCCAGAAAACAGAAGCCTTATCTTCTTGCTACAGAATTCAAATTGCTTAAATTATGATTTATACAGGATGACATTAATATAGGCTCCTAATACTAGGGAAAAATGTATATCTCATAGAATCATAGGATGATTTGGGTTGGAAGGGACATGAAGACCATGTAGTTCCAACACCCTACCATGGCCAGGAAGAGTACATACTAGAAGAAACAACCCAGGCATACTTCTTTTGATAGGTATCAGTACTTCATCTTTGATTTGCACTAAAGACAAACTAATTATATTCTAAATAAGTCTCATTGCGGGAGCAAAACCGCATTGTGCATAAACATTCCTGTATACAGTATTTACCTAAAAGGAACATCTTGCTTCCAGGCTGCATAGCAGAGTTTGAATTAATACCAGTGACTAGAGAATTAAGAAATACAGAACATTGCTACTTCTCCTTATTACAGAAGTAACTCAAAACCAAATAGGATACATGAAGAGATATACACAGAAACACAGACACACAGTTATGTGGATGAAGATTTGTAGGAAATAAGTGTTTTATATGGAAGATGACAGAAGTGTTTCTGCTCATAGAGTAAAAGGAGCTCGGAGTATAATTTTATATGTGATTTTCTAGCAGTTCAAGCTGGTTCCCGAGTGTGATTTTGTGCTGTGTGAAGGAACTAATTTGTCTCAGTGATAGATGCCTGTCTGGTACATCAGCTGCTAACAAATGTAATTACATAGAGTTTCTGTAAGAAAACACACATATATTTGCACTATTCAAGCCTTAGTATTTTCTTTTGATCTGGCAAGCAAGCCAGCAAAATTACAAGTTAAAATGGCCCATATCCCCTTTAATTAGCACACAGATGTCCAACCAAGTTTCAAACCAGAACCAGCTATGTGGAAAAGTGCAGTCCATGCTAGGAACAGAAAGACACTTCTGACCGCTGATGTGACCTCATATACTGCTCTCTGGGGCTGGTGCTAGTTTTTCATCACATTTCTCTTGTGTCTGAACATGTGACATATCCTGGGTTTAATTCTATCAACAAACTTTCTGCATTCTCTTCCCTTTCACTTTTACAAAGCTGTGTAGAAGACTTGCAGATCACTGGCAAGTGGCACTGACATGAAGTGCAGCACCTTTTTCCCCACTTAATTAAACCACACAAATGAAAAAAAGAATTGTACCTGAATGCTATAACCAGTATCGGTTCTGATTAGTTTTTAATGGCATCTGCCTAATAAGACAGAGGTAGGGGGAATTCCTGCTGAGTTATGGAAGACAACTTTTAAAATTGTGTAAACCAAAATTCAATTTTTTTTTCCCTGAAATTTTACTGTAATTGCAGTTTGCATGTATGAACATGCAATCATGTGAAATGTGAAGTCACTTTGGTATCGGTTTGCAAAGAAAATCTTAGAAAAATCACCTTCTTAAATAGACACACTGAAACCTGTAGAAAAGTGATAGTATTTTCTGTAGATGGAACTGGAATTAATTTATGCCACAGAGAGAACAGCCCTTTCTCTGCATTTCTTTCCTATCATTTCATATGGTTACATTGCACAAATATCTACATGCATGCAAAAGCACCTATATTAAATATAGAATTAGTCACATTAAGGAAAAAGTGCATGTGGGAATAAACATAATTTAACTTCTCACTATCATATACAACTGTGCTCCTGGCCTGCCAAGTCTCGGCCAAGCAAGAAAATAAAAACTCAGAGCTGAATCAAGATCGTATTCAGATCAAGCCTTTGAATATGAAATCTCAGACACGCAAGATCAAGAATGACTCTGTGAAATTTTACCATCATGTAAATTCGCAGTCCATACCTACATTGACCGAGCTTTCTCTGGGTACCAGTTACTAAGGCACTTCAGTTCGTCCTTTACAAAATAACAGGAGGAGAAAATATAAAATGTAGTGTATTACATACATACTTACACATACATACAGATGCAAGACACACATATGCAGAGCTGGAAAGAAGCAGAAAGCAACACGATACAATTATTTAGACCAGGACGTTGTTGTTTGCAGTTTCTCACACTTCTACATACCGTAATTTGAACTGAGATCGCACTTCCCCGTATTCTATTTGAACCAGTTCATTGTAACAAGCAGTGACACTGCTGTTCTCCATGAATTGCTGGAAGACAAATCAAGAGTGTATTAAATAGGCTGTTATTTCTGTTCCTGCTTCTAAAACTTAAACTTTTTAAAGAGAGCTGGCACGAGGCCAGTGAAGGTCACAAGGGTGATTAAGCACCTCTACCATGAGACAGGCCAAGGGAGCTGTCTCAGCCCAAAAAGGAGAAGGCTGAAGTGGAGAACTTATCAAAGTATATAAATATCTGAAGGAAGACTATAAGAAGACATAGCCAGCTTCTTTCTAGTGGTACCCAGTGACAGGACCAGAGGCAATGGGCACAAACAGAAGCACAGGAGGTTCAGGGAACCTGAACATCAGGCAACAGGGTGGGGTTTTTTTGGTGGTTTTTTTTTGTTTTTTTTTTTTTGTTTTTTTTTTTTTTACTGTGAGAGTGACCTAGGCACAGGTTGCCCAGAGATGTTGCAGAGTCTCCATGCCTGGAAATGTTCAAAAGCTGTGTGGCATGGTCCTGGACAACTTGTTTTAGGTGGCTGTACTTGAGCAGGGAGGTTGGGCAAGATGACCCCTAGAGGTCCCTCCCAACCTCAACCATACTTTCCTTTTCTGTAGAAATAAGCTCTGGTTGTACCTTTTGTGTTGTGAATAATCATCTTTTCCTCAGGAATGAGTTTCTGTTTTTTAAGACAACACAAATATCTAAATACAAAGCAAGCATAAAAATATGCTAAATCCTTAACTCAATTTTCCCATTTGGTTTTAGCAATCCAACGCATACTCTTAAAAGAACCCCAAACACAGTCTCACACAAAACCAGTATTGCCTTGATGTTTTATTTTGAACACCTATCCTTCATTCACAAGGGAAATGGAAAACCTTAGAGACATAAAAACATTCATGCAAAAAAGAAAAAGATAAAGAATTATATTTGGCATTTGTTTCCAAGCAAATATTGCGGCTAAAGCTCAGAAAAGGAAGTAAGTTTGCTTCACAAGTAATCTCACTGAGCTGTCACTGTGAATTCAGAAGTGCAGAAAAGTATATAAAGTAGAAGCATGCTGGCCACAGTGAAAAAACTTTTACTCTAGACAGGAGAGAATGTTCTCTCTGTTAGGTTTGAAAGTGCTTGTGCTTGGTCCTGCTGAAATCAGAAATTTTATGTTGCTACAAAAGAAGTAGATTCTCTGACTTCAGTTAAAGTTTACATTACACGTGCACTGACTTTAGTTATCACAGGAAATGCCCTGTGTTGTCACTAGTTCTCACAGCACAGCTGCACACACAGTCCAGAGCAGCATGCAAATGTCCAAAGCAGAGCCTTCAAGAAATCTATGCTTCTGCCCTGGATGAAAAACTCTGTTTTGGAGACCAGTGGCTTAATTCCAAGTTGTGAGCAAAACATAAAAAAGGTAAAATTAAAAACAACTGTTGGCATGGGTCTGTTTCACTCCTTAATGTTAAGATCTTAAAATATTGCTGTAACTTTCACTTCATACACTACAGAATGCATGGGAAAACAAAAGGTACAATATCAAGCTGGCAGAAGCAAAGGAGCAAACAAAGTTTTGTTTTTGTATATCAAACTGCCTGCAAACAAACTTCTCTTCTACAGCAGTGTAGATTTAGATTTTCAGTTTTAGGGTGCTCTTTTAAATAATCAAATACATTTGTGCTAAATTTAAAACAATTAAGAACAAATCTATCAATAATATAAAACTTATCAATGATGGCAACCTATTTTATGAAATAGACTTACTAGAATATACTAAGGCTCTTTATAAACTAAATTTTACAGTAGTGTGTTTTACTGAAAAAATTTAACCACTGCTGTTCACCTACAAAACTCTTGGCACAAATCTTTTGCTAAGAATCAAGAATTGCAGCTTATCAAAGTTCTAACTGTGCTCTTAACTGTTGTATAATCTTCTGCAGATGTACAGAATCACTTTCCCTAAGTTCACAGTGTTGATGCTGGTCATTTGCTGGCTGACTCAAAGCTGAGAAATTGACTGGGACATGAAAATAGCAGGAGACATTTCCTTTTGTAATCTGTGCTTCTAATGTGACACAAGAATAAGAAGATCTCTGAACTCTCAGATATTAGAAGGCAGACAAAACATTTTCTTTACAGAAAGTTTCGTATGTATATAGTAGATTGTGATTTAAGTAATACGTACTCTTAAATTATTTTTTACTTCATTATAATGGGATTCTGCTGTTGTTCTTTATGGAACTTAGTACAAGCCACAAGAGTTATAAGCCAACAGGGATGCATAATTCTTCTTGCTTAGCAATAAAAATTAGGTTTAATATTAAAGACTTCTTTTATTCCAATCCAGAAAGTTTTAATAGTATCTGGTCAATGAGAATCAACATTTGTTTAGGAAAAAAGTTCAAAATACAATACAAGTTTGTAATTCAGTAACTGCAAATGTTAAGATCCCCTGTTTGCTGATTTAAATCATAGCTAAAAATCAGTCAGGAAGCTAAATTGCTTGTTCAAATTAGCCCACCCTAAGTAGGCCACCACTATCAGATTTATGAGGCTGAGAGGAAAAAAAAATCAGCATAATTAATGTACTGGATTAGCAACAGCATTAATACACAAACACAAAAGCTGTTAATGATATAGGGGGAAAATCAGAAGATGTAATAAAGTATGTTCTTGAGAAGAAGGAAGAAAAAACAGAAATAAGTCAGCATAAAGAAAAACTTATGATTTCAGCAGGTATGATTTTCCAAAAATAAATTTCATTTTTGCTGCTGAGGAAGAGACTCCCCACAAATACACCTTTCTGTTTGAAGAAGGGTCTTTTAAAATCTTTGTGTGGTAATGGATTTAGTCCCTACTGATCCCCATCCAAGCAAAAATGATTCCTATGTGCACCCCACAGCAAAAGTAGAAATCTTGACATCAGATGCGTTTTAAAGTCTTGAAAATAATTCCAATAGGGAATTATTACATTATGCAAGCTCTCTGATAAATTTGGGACAGCAAGAGAGAGTAGTTACTGCAGCTGTCAGGTGCAAAAAGATTTTTCTTTCCAAGGCAGAGAGCACCACTGAGCCGTGTCTCACAGCTGCACAGTCTCCTCTGACTTTACCCAGTGCTACACCTAGAGTTACAATCTAGCTCACAAAACATATTGCCCTGCATTGTGTTCGAATGAAACCCTAGACCTGAGAAGTAATAAAGTTTTCTTTGAAAAATATTAAAGCCAGAGAGAGAGAGAGAGAGAGGGAGAGAGAGAAACTACACTAATAGAGCACTGGCCTTCTTGGGTTGACCTTTCTCTTAGATTCACCTTTTCCAATTTTTAGAGCATCTAAGTGCTTTAGAAATGCTTTGGCCCCACAATACCCTTGCAGTAGAGGCAAGATACCTCTTTTTTTGGGAGATGATCTGAAAATGGTAATTCTGGTTCATGTTCTGCTGTGTAAACAAACTTGGGCTGAATGTGAGTTAGCTCAGACACTGGACTCAGTATGAGCATAGGAAAATGAGATTTTGCCTGGGTTAATTCCATCTCTTCCCTGATTTTACCTACTATAGTTAATTTTCCTAACTATATATATATATATTTAAGAAAGTAAATACAGTTAATTCTAACTCCAGATGTGCTTCTTTTGCTTAAGTACACATCCTTCCTTATGAATGGCTAACTCAAAAAATGCAGCTGGTTTATTTTAGAGTAATGTAACAGTAATATCCATCCAAAGCCACTCACATGAAGATTAGGAGAGGGTAAGCAACCTAGATTTTCAGAGCTGAGAACTCCTGCCTTTTGGCTCTCTCCTTCAAAACCCTTTGAGAAACAGTGTCAACAGTTACCTTCCCTTCTGCTGCTTGTACAGGAGTGTCTCTAACTCTGTACTGAGAAGAACTGTGCAAACCAACATAACAGACATAATGGGAAAAAAAATTCTTCTTCACACCACGAGCTGGACAGGTTTGTAGTCCCTTTAGAAGAGAAATCCCAGCAGCCTCAGACACACAGGGGGGTCTGGGTGATGAGCCAGCATGTTGCAATATTTTAATCAGAGTCTCCCAACATTGTTTTTTAGTGCAGTCATCAACAAAACCCACCCACTACCCAGCCAGACCACATGGAAGTAATCTCAGTACTCCTGCCATTCTGAAAGGACTAGCTACGTCACAGAGCTTCTCATTTCATATGCTTCTGGAACACACTGTTGAAAAGAAAAGTAAATTAACTGCCACTGCTTTCTTAACAATAAATTTCTGACAGAAAAGGATATATAATTTTCAATTTGAGGAAGTGGAAGTGTCTGTAATTGATGAAGTTACTATGTTTTCTATATTACATAGGCAATTTATACATACCCTATCAAAGCCTGCATCAAGAAGGGGAAGAACAGAAGTCTCTTCTTGGTCAGCAGATCTACAAAACAAAATCACAGAACCACAGAATTATTCAGGTTGGAAAAGACTGTTAAGATCATCTAGTTAAACCTTTAACCCAGAACTGCTAAGCCCACCAGAACCATTTCCAAAGTGCCACATCTACACATCTTTTAAATACTTCCAGGGATGATGATTCCACGCTCCTGAGCAGCCTGTTCCAACACTTGCAATCCTTTCAGGGAAGAAATTTTTCCTAATGCCCTGTCTAAACCTCTCTTAGCACAAATTAAGGCCATTTCATCTTGTCAGGTCCCTTGCTACTTGGGAGAAAAGACTGACCCCCACCTGGGTATAGCCTCCTTTCAGGTAGTTGTAGAGCGAAACAAGGTCATCCCTGAGCCTCCTTTCCTCCAAGCTAAACACCCTCAGCTTCCTCAGCCACTCCTCATAGGACTTGTGCTCCAGACCCTTCACCAGCTCTGTTGCCCTTCTCTGGACATCATCTCAATGTCCTTTTTGTCATGAGGGCCCAGAGCTGGACACAAGATTTGAAGTGTGGCTTCACCAGTGCCGAGTATGAGGGGACAATCCCTGCCCTGGTCCTGCTGGCCACACCACTGCTGATCCAGGCCAGGATGCCATTGGCCTTCTTGGCCACCTGGGCACACCCTGGCTCACGTTCAGTCGCTGTCACCAGCACCCCCAGGTCCTTTTCCTGTGGGCAGCTTTGCAGCCACTCTGCCCCAGCCTGTGGCACTGCCTGGGGTTGTTGTGACCCAAGAGCAGGACCTGGCACTGGGCCTTGTTGAACCTCACACCATCGGCCTCAGCCCATGATCCAGCCTGTCCAGATCCCTCTGCAGAGCCTTCCTGCCCTCCAGCAGATCAGCACTCTCACCCAGCTTGGTGTCACCTGTAAACTGACCGAGGGTGCACTCAATCCCATTGTCCAGGACATTGAAACAGATATTAAGCAGGGCTGGTATATTGTATGGGCACAGAACACTTGAGGATTAGATGGTATGAATTTGACATAGTTCTCTGACTATAATGAACTCAGTGAGAAGAGTTTTTCCTAAAATACATACGTAAAATCATACTGTTACAGAAGTTGGTGCTATAGCCTTCTATTATAGGTATTTGCAGCTTTTATACAGCTTGATAGTTATTCCTACAGCAAACCTGACAGGTCGTCCAGAGAAGTCCTGTATCTCTTTACATACACAGAAGGCGATTGCAAAAAGAAAGTATGAAAAAGATAAAAGACGTTCTGTGATATCCTATGAGAAACAATCTTAAAAAAATGTTATTAAGATAAAGTTAAGTTGCAAAATCTTGTTCAGCAGCAAATCTAGTTGATTTTCAAATCTTGCCAGTAATAGTTCTCCTGCCACTCTATTTCCTAATATTTTAATTGATCTAGGAAATTAATAAAATGACAATGGATTCAGTAGTGTGTAGGAGTTATAACAAGGGTATTTGAAGGTATTTGATAAATATATATTTAAATCAGTAAGAATTCTTCTTAAATGCATGGGGTATGAATTAGTGAATAAGGGTTTCAGGACAACATTCTGGTGAATTTAGCATCAACAGGATTGAAGTTTTCCCCAGAACCCAGTTCAATAAACAACGTGTTACTTATCTAGTAATTTCCTTTAGAAAGTAATACACAGCTTTCTGGTTTTGGTTTGGATTTTCTTTTTCTCTTAGAAAAAACACATACCTGTTTGATTTTCTTACTATACAACCCGTTCTGAAGGTGACAGTGATAATACCAATCTGCACTAAAGGAAAGTTATAAAACACTCAAATAAAACATAAAACATCACTAGCGCATTTTGGGTGAAAAATACTGCATTTACTCTGTAAGACTTGCTAGTAAGATATAACTGTTCTATGTTAAATTACTGTTCTTACAAAGTAAAATAAAAACCTTTCACAAACCAGTAATACTTACGTGCGTGGAACCACAGCAAGTATTACAGTATGCTCTGATGGCTCTGTGGCACGAATAGACCTGAGGAAACAAAAATTTGTCAGTTACACTGAATGCTTTCTCAATATTGTTCTGAGTACCTTCACTGAAAATATAAATGAAAGTCAGGACTGAAAGACACCATTGAGGCTAGAAAATACGATAGTGCACTGCCAAACCTGCCTATCCCCACTTAGACAAACCATTTTCATTTTGCCACCAGATTTCTCATTTTGCTCTAAGCAGGTAAGAAGGCAAAAGCTCCAAAACCACAGAGTACAAACATCAGCTTTTCAAACCCACTCTCATGACCTAGTGAAGGTTTCCCCTGTGTACTCAGCTTATCTGGGGCAGACTGCCCTGAATTCAAGAGTTGAGAAAGGTCAGTCCATGCAAAGCATTTTCAATGCCCTTGACTAATTTAAACAAGAATCTCTGCCCCCTCTAATATTTACCACTGTCCTTCTAGACATCACAAAATTTTGTTTACAGGGTGGGAAGTGCTTTCAAGGCATGCAAGTAAGAAAAGTGGGCATAACAAATTACGAAAGACTATAGTTTATTATATACAGAATAAGCAAAATTTCACCACCCTGCATATTATTGAGAAACCGAAAAAGATATTACCAGCTATCAGAAGAACACCCCATTTGTGTTTTACTGTCTAATCATAGGTTTTTGGACTCATATCACACTGTCCCGAATAAACAATCTTTATGTTCATCTGTTGGTCTTTAGAAGTATGGCAGAAGAACATACATCAGCACAAGTATTTGAGCACTAAATGCCCCTTGTCATAAACGCGGCGAATTTCAGCTCATGGCAGACTAGAAGCACAGTATGGTGCAAAATACATGCTGCAGCTGAAACAGTGTATTTTAGCAAAGAATTCCAATACTATGCACTCATAATCTTAATGCACCTTAGACACAACCATGTGGACTGGAAGAGTGATGAAAACCTTTGCGAAGAACTGGCAGTGCCTGACCTTGTGGACAAACACATTCCTTTGAAGTCTGCAGCTTCAGATTTTGCTGCAGCAGTAAGCCAGGAAAGATGCAGCACAGACAGCAAGGAATAATTTCACAACAGCTTTGGCTTATGCTCTGATAGAAGCCCCTATGACCTAGAGACAATTCTACAATTCAACTTTGGCATAGTTTAGTTTTCATATCGTTATTCTCTTACAGATGTATGCAAACCTCCTGGCCTCAGTCCCCAAACTTCCATTTTACTACAATTTTAGGTGTTCATTTTTTGTTTGTTGTTTTTATCTTCTTTTCCCCCCTATTTTTTCTTTTAAAATTAGGAGGTTTGGTTTTGTACAATGTATTCTGCAGCTTAAGAGAAGCATAAGGTCCTTTAGGTTACCTGCAGATATCTTCTGCATCAAAATATTTGGAGTTCCTGTGATCTATAACAATTATTTCCTGATGCTTATCCAGGAAACATTCAAGCGCTGACTCTGGAGTCCAGGCAACGTGGCACCTGTATCCCGCTCTGTCACAAGCCCACCAGAAGCCATTGCTTTGGTTGTCTTCTTTTGCAAAGACCAGCAAAACCTGCAGGGGATGGAAAACAGCAGCACCACATTAAACACATAAAGTAGTCCTCTGCATGGTGCAAGTCTTAACAAACACTTCTGCCCTGTAGAAGATTGAGTCTGCTTTGAAGTGGGAAGCTTGAACCACAGGTTGTAAAACAGCCAATGCGGTAGTACCTCTTTCTTAATGGATAAACTGGTCATCAATAGATAATCAATAGTTACCTGTTTTAAACAAGGACTGGTATTTAGGACAAAACCAACTTGCCACGTGATGATTTTTTCCTCCCTCCTGTTCCAATTCAATCAGCAACCAGCTGGAGTGTTCAAATATCATTGCCACTCTCAAACATCATTGCCACTCTCATCAGGCCATCCGAGCCGCACACACTTTTGATTGTAATGAACTGTCTGAAATGCAACTGCCTTAGTTATCCCTTATCATCCCTGAAGACATGGGCAAGCAATTAACACAGTTTTATTTGTTCTTTCTCCTTTAATGCAAAAAATATGGCATTAACCAATATTACTTCAAAGCCAAAACGAGCAACACACAAGCAGGTATGTACAGGATGGAGTATGGAGGAAAAATATTCAAATACGAGAATTTTTTACCCAATAAATTGTCCCAAATTGTCCCTAAGCATATGAAGTAGTTTAGACAATTTCAACTGAACACTTAAGGAACTGCTCACACAAGGTAGGAAGTGTACTGAGGCACTACTCTAAAGATCAAGGAGATGCTGTAGGAAGCCTGTTTGCAAGCTGGCATAGAGAAGAGAGGCTGAAAACAGCTGTATTTCTGTGCTTCTCATGTAAAACAAAGTGTTTTTCAGAGAGAATAAATTTTTCTTCCTAGCCCTACAGTGCACACATTATCAGTGTCCAATTTATTCATACCAGTCGTGCAGACATTTCCCATTACAAATGCACATATTTACCATGGCTACTGACAACTAACCATGCTACCCTGTGTGTCAGATATAGAAAAGGGCTCATTTATTGCCAATATGCTGTGAAAAAGAAGGCATCAAAAAGTCAAAAGTTTATCCACAGCTATTAAAATTGCACAAAAAGTCAGCACCCAGAGACTAGTTATGTATAAAGCAAAATCCTGTTCATTTCACAAATAAAAGTCATCCCCTGACTTTACTGAAGCAATCTGTTTAAGAAAAATATGCAAAATTTGCTCCAAATGCCTGTAGGAAAGGTCAATAACCTTTATCTGTCTTGCTTTATGCAGCTGGAGTGTCAGCACATGAATTTCAACACCATCAGTCTAGAAGCTAGAAAAGGTGACAGTAGCCTTCCTCTTGTCTTTAGTTGTCTGTATTGTTGACTTCTAAGCAATAAAAAAATCAATCATTGTTACTGTGACAGGACAACCAGAGTTTTATTAAACAATGGAAGAAAATGATACACTCAGAATTTCTGTAAATATTAAGAATGTAAAAGTTTCAATTTATTGGAAGGTTTTTGATTGCCATTATCAATAAGGAGATTTGGTTTACTGGCACTTAACACCCAAGATAACTGTTGTCACTCCTCCTAATCGCTGATTTTTTTCCCAGCCATCAGTGTGTTGGAAAGCAGTGATGTGGCCAAGCTGCAGATTTTGCTGATTCCTGATTCAAGTCCCTGCTCTGATACAATTTTCTGTTTGGTTCCAACTGCCATTAGTTTTATTTTGTTCTTAGTTTGCAACATTGTGGGGAAAGAAAATTTGAGGAGGTTGGGGGCGGCTCATTTTTTGATCTCTTCCTTCTCTCAGCACTCCCAGTTTGGAAATAAAGGATGGCAAAATGCAATCCTTTACCAGCTGTGAAATAACAGAGATTAATTAAACCATCCAATCTCTCACTAGTAGCTAATTATCAGTGTGCAAATCCTTCTGAGAATATTAACTTTGAAAGTTGTTTTAAAGTATTAATACTATGCTTTCTCATTAACATTTGTATGAAGCTTACTATAAATCATCAAAACATAACGTAACTACAAGTACATTTGAAGAATGCTGTCGAAGTCAAGATAAAAATATAACAATCCGTATAAACAACATGATCAAGGAAATGCTTAAATTCAATATGTGTTCCTTGGCAAAAAACTGCCAAATGTAGTTGGTCTTTTGCTGCATAGTATACCGATGTTACTGTAAAAAGATAATTTTACTCAATGTTGCCCTAGTCTGAGAACACCATGGACTTTCTCTGTAGAGGCCTTTACAATTTTGGTGATGTACTGAAATTTTTACCCTCTTTCTAAGTATTTGCTTCACACAACCATTGCACGTCTTGTTCCCAGTTCATTATACAAATACAGAAAATGGACAGAAATTTGCTTTAAAGAGTTTGAAAAACAAGAAGAAATACCAGCTGAGGACACACAGGCTATCAAATGGAAAAAGAAAATTACAGCAGCTTAAGAAGTTACTTATTATTTTCAAATCATCATATCCCAGCAAGAGACTTTCAAGGTGGAAAAGACATAGTATCTCTGAATAAATTTACAGAGGGGCTGCTGTTATATTGGTATGAAGGAACAGTGAAATGCTGTGCATCATCGTGCTTCATTTGCAGCTCATCGGGGAAAATCACAGTGTCAACACTGTGGAAGAGATGATGGCAGATAAATGTCCTAAAAGGTGAGAAAATGCAGCATTTGAATAGGAACACACCCAAACATTTATGAGCAAACATTTCTGCAAGAGGATCCAACACCTTTTTTATGTGCACTAATTGTTTATAAAAACCACCGATCTCCTGTGTCCCCTGGAGGAACCACATTTTCACGTACTTTCAGCACGGTCATTTCTGAGGTCTTGAAATCAAACCATTCCTATTTGCAAGACTTGGCACAAAATTTAGGCAACTGTGCAAGCTGTATATGGGATGTTTGGAGAGTTGGAGTAGGCTGGTTTGCTTTGGACTCTTCCCTTTGCCTCTTAAGGCCAGGAGCACCTGGGTCACAATTCTGTACAAAATGAACTAGATTTTTCCTCTGACATATATGGTCATAAAGTCCAATGGGGAATCTATTAAATGGTTTATGGCAGGTCACAGGCACAAGAAAGGTCACTTCTCAGACAAAAAATGTGTGCCATTTTGAGGTTGGCACAGGTGTCCCATAACAGCCTAAAACACACCAGCAATAAAATGGACTTCACTAAGAAAAGCCCCAGTAGCAATTGTTTTAACAAACTGAACTTTCTCTCAGACAATTGTAAACATGATTAATCATCCACAAATAGACATTTAAAATGTGATATTCAGTAGCTGTTTGCACTGCACAGAGAAACACATAATTGTATTGTCAAGATGGAATAAAAGATTAGCACACCATTTTTTAAATGCGTGGATGTGTGCAATACTTGCCAAATTATCTGAGGTAATGTGGCTTGTTCCACAAACAAATGAGGTGGGTTTACATAAAGTGTTTTACTTTACTGTAAGTAAGTTAATTTATGGCAACATCTTGAAGGAAAATTCTTCAGTTAATGATTTTCCTTAATAATTTCTGCTTAAGACAGATTCTTTTCGTACACAGATTCTCATTTGTGCAATGTAAGGCCAAAATAACATCCCCATCTGAAAAGATACCAAGAAGAATGTCAGTTTTTAAAAACAACAAAAATCCAACTTTCCCTTGGGCAAATCCAATTTCTAGAAAGTAATATCCTGACCAAAGCACTGAGAGTATTTGTAGTTGTTAAATATCTGCTTGATAATCTTTCTGAAGATGAACATGATTTAAAAACATTTTTCTGTGAAGAGTTCCACAATTATGTGTTGAAATTCCCTGAAAAACCAAAGACTGTTCTACTGCTGAAGCCACTGCCCCACAGTCTTATTGCAGTATCAACAAGTAATTTCATCAGATTGAGTCATCATTAAGACTGAATGTAATGACATAAAAATGTAAAGCCTTATGATGCATTTCTTCCACACATAGGTTTTTCACACAGAGGGTGACTGGTGACTAAATGTCTCTGTAATTTACAGAATTAAGTGACCCATAAATTAATTCAGATTCATTACGTATCACTAAAACAATGTTAAAGGCTAAAATTATTTCATTTCCTATAATCTGAGAGTTTCAACATCCATTATAAGCTAAAAAAAAACCCACTTGGGATCTGTACTGTCACAGGAACAAAATCGACAGAAAAAGAAGCAGGTATGGATAAGAGCTGTTGCTCCTTAAGCTGAAGTTCAACCTGTCTTGCTGGAGCTCGTGTGATTTCTTGGACTGGTGGTCTGTAGAACATAGTTCTCTGTCCTGTTACAGTTCTCTGTCCTAGTTGTGCAAAATCCAGCAAAACTGAACACGTATGTAAGCTTCATGAAGCTCTCTGCTTTGGTATATGAAAACAGAACATTTTTTAATATCCATAGGGGCAGCTCTTTCCCCAGTTAATGCACATACACACACTCCTACTGGCAGGACAGATAAAAGGAATTAGGGGATGTTAATGGAAATCTAAATGTCTTGTTTACCGAGTCAATTTACTTGTAGATCTCTTCTCAAGCAATCAGATACGCAAAATGTACATTACCCATCTCACAGTCCTTGTATAAGTGAAATTAAAATATTATACTTAACTATAGAGGTTGAACCTTAATTTCTTCACCTGTTAACACTGAATTGGCTCTATCAGAAACTGAAGGAGGATCTTACCTGAATTGGGTGTTGTGTCAGTCTCATGGGCCCAACTTGTACTTCTGTAGTTGAAGCCTGCTAAAGAAGAGTAATACAGATTTTTTTTAGTCTGGTTCTTAATGAGATAGCATTTTACACACAAGAATTAAAGATCAAACAGAACCACAAAGGATGCTAAAAGGCACAGTGGCATATGACTAGCAGCCTAACTTGGTTGTTTTGAAGTGTATCTTACATGGTCATATTTACCAAATTTGTATATTTGTTTTACTTGCCTGTAAGTTAAAAATTGTAGGGTTTTAAATAAGGAAGCAAGAAACACACATTTCCTTTTCCCTCCTTCCCCAGCCTTGGTTACATAGAAGGATTGTTTTTGCTGAAGACTACAGAAAGCTATTTATCTCTGGCCAAAAGTTATTCATTTGAATGTAATACAGAATTTTTATTAAGGTCTTGTGACATATCCTAAATGATAATGTTTTAATGAGATTGATTAGGAAAGAAGTGACTTTTCAGAAAAGGGAACTTGTTTGGGTTGCAGATTTAAAGTTGTTTCCCAGAACCAGAGTCTTTAATTTTCAGGTAAAAATATCACTACCATGTGAGCTGTGACATTTTCAGAAGACATGAGAGCACATCATAATTTAAACCTACTGCAAGAAAGCCAGTAGATGTGGGCTGTGGCTGCTTTGTTTGTTTTACTTCTTAGGAGCTGGACTACACTAATACTTTTTGTATTTTTGTGTCTTGATACATTTCAGTACACTTCTCCTGTACACTACTGGGTTGTTTCACTTCAGATCATTAGCTACAGAAGGTTGTTAAGCAACTCAGCAATACATATGTCCTCACACAGGTGCATACACTTAACGAGAAGAGTCTTTAAACCCTTAAAATGTTCATGTATATGGAGAATTAGTTGCAAGTCACCAATCTCCAAAAAGTCAGATTCTTTGGTTTCCTGGTTACCAGTTAGCCCAGGTGCCCCAGGTGTAGGTGAGTTAAAGCAATCACCCTGCAAGACGTAATCTGACCAAACCCCTAATTGCAGGCAGATTCCCAAGGCCATTCCCTGACACACAGGAATCCTGGAGCCTTATTTCTGTGGTATTTTGCTCTGTGGTACTCATAAGTTTGAGCCTTTGATACAGGCAACACTTAATCCTTAAAAAATGTATTTTTCAAAGGAATGTGTATAAACATTTAGAGCAGATGAAGTTCCCAGTATTCCATTCTTTTCTTTAGAGAATACAATACCATGTTAAGCATTAACAGCCTCGCCTGCATGTGAGACAGTGGAATTATGTATAGCTACAACTGACACGTTGGACTTTCATGCACCACTGCACATCGATTCTTCTCAGCCCAACAACGTACGTCAGAAGGTGGTAACGGGCAGCACTCCAAAAGATTAAACTACAAAGCCTGCCACTGTTTTCCAAAGCAAAAACTGCCCCCAATATAAGTGTAGTTAACCTCTCCTTTTCTCACAGAAAAGCTTCACTTCCCACTTGAGCTCCTGCTGTAGCAGAACGTAGCTTAGTGCCAGTAAGACTATCTGAACAGAAATGGAAGTTAGCACCCATCATCAGCCATGAGTTAAGAGTAAGTTAAAGAAACAGTCCTCTGAAAGCTCAAAACCCCTCTTCCCCCAACCAAAAAACCCCAAACCCTGCACATTCACACTCCAATGGTACGAAGTACAAAGCTCTTAAATAAATCTTTTATCATTATATGCTTTGATTTAAAAAATGTTTTGCAGTAATCTTATTAGACAAATCTGTAAGATTACACAACAGACTTCAGTCAGTCTCAGAGCAAAAGCTTATTTTTTGACAATACATAGCTCAAACTGTCTCAGAATCTGTGGATCAGGAGCCTGAGATTCTTCAACAAAGGAATACAGACACATCCATGTATGTTCAGACACAGATATTTATTTTATTATCCATTTATTAATGCCAGAGAAATATTAGGGAACTCACATTGTATATGAATGCTTTCCACTTTCTACCACTTCAGAGGACATCCAGTGTTAGTCATTCTGTATTGTCAAAACTGGAATAACTATGTCCAAGACACAGATCAATGCAGGCAAGTCTATCAAATCCTTTACCGAGATTACTTTATAGATTAGCCACTTTTCTTATCCTGTTTATTTTAAAACAGCAACAAAATAATCCACTCACTCAAACTCTGACTCAGAGTTTTTCTCCTGGCTCTTTCTGTGTCAGCCTCATGAATAGAAAGCACTTGAATAGAAGGACAAAAAAATCAGGGTCTTTCTCTCTCTATCTCTCTTCCTTCCAGTTTCAGGGTGCTCCTGTCTTTGCTAACAGCAGGAAAGCTAGGTAAAAATTAGAAAATCTGAGAGCCTTGATGTAGGTGAACTTGTCCCTGTCCTGCTAAGTGCAGACATGATGGGGTCAGAACCACACAGGGATGCAGAATAGGTGCTCTTATGTCTGAAAGATTGCTATGTATAGCCTTTAAGTCCCTAAAATGCTCAAGTTCATTACTTATACAATGGATGGAAACAGATGGGACTGTCAAATCAAGACAGGTAATGGACCTGAGTTTGGGAAGGATAAATAAACCTTCTCATTAGATACAGCAAAAACTATGGCTGACATCCTCCTTTCTGGTCTTTAAGTTCTGAGTCTTGTTTTACAACCTGAATCAGACCCTCAGATTTATATGCCCAAATTGCTGCAGGTATAAGTGACTGACTCACTTTTCTCTTTCAAGACTCAGCTAAAGGAGGCAGCAAAAATAATGACATGTGTTCCTGGCCTTCACAAATCTCCTATGGATCTCTCACTGGCCTGGAGGGAATAATTCCGCATCTTCTGAACTCCCAGAAGAATTTGATCATGTGGACATTCCGTATTAGTGATACCATGACCATACCTCTGTTCATTTCCTCACTTAAGTGGATATCACATTGCTGATGATTTCCAATTTAAATAAAGCTCTCATTATTTGACTGGCTGCCAGGAAGGACTGCTAATAGATCTGCAACCTAAATCAATTAGTGTAGTAGCTCATAACAGACTTTTCTGGTAAAACATGCAGAGACAAGCCTGATTCCAAAGAGGCCAGTGAGAAAATCCCCAATTTCAGTGAGCAGAGGAACAGACACTCTGTTGAAAGCAAAGAAATAACCACCTAGAAATAATAAAAGCTTAAAAACAGTAAAAAAAAAAAAGGTTTAACAGCTTTAACTTTTGAATACTATTTTCAGTATCATTATAATCTCCTAAGCAACCTCCAAAGGAATCAGCTATGAAACAAATAATTAGACAAAGTCAATGGCACTTTCTTAGCTCTTATGCTTTTGTGTAAATCGGTGATCATCAATTATCTTACTATCGTAGCAGGGCCATTAAGCAAAATGCACTTACTACTTCATCGAATTTTCACCTTTCTAAATCCCCAGAACAAAAGTCTTCACCTCATTATGGCTGCAGACTTACAGCCCTTGCAGTTTATGAATCATCAATAATTACCAACACGCCATTGTAATTAGTGTTGACTAATTAGTACAGCAACATCTTCTTGCATAATTCTGTGCTGCTTCGGAGCAACAAAAGCAGCTATAGCCAACCAAGCAGTGAAGCAAAGGTGTTGGTGAGCTCAGTCTCTTAAAAAGGCTCAGGATGGATGTGCCAGTTGAGAAGCAACACACAGATGCCAAGGTCCCTTTGGATGCCCTTTTGCCCTGAGGGCTCCTTGCCCTATTCCCTTTCCCTGGTGCATCCCTTTGTTCAGCTCTGTAGTGTTTTCAGATGCCTTCCCCTTCGGTTTTTCAAGCAGGTTAACAGGAATCTCTTTTTGACCGAGCTTTCACCACAGCCTTGTGTTTGCCTGGCCACATCTCCCCATCTTTGCCAGGGCTCTTTTGTTCTTTCTCTCCAGCTCAGTTTCCTCTATCCACACTGATGGTGAAGATTGGCACCTCAGCCTCTCTCTTGGCTATTACCATTTCTAGATTTGATTTTGAACCTCAAGGCCCTTTGCTTTTTTTTTCGCCTGGTCAAACAGCAGTCCACAAACGTGTGACTTCAACACTGGCCTTAGTCTTGCATGAATTCCCTTATGAGACACAGGGCCAAGAGCTGTTCTCCAACACCCTTGGCCTGGAGCTGGTGTCCTGTTCCTCCACCTGCTAGAGCACACGACAGCAAATCTACACTTCTCTGTTCTTCCCCTTTTTTTCTTTGTCTTGTCTTCCTTAGTAGAACTATATCACAATCTTTCTCCTCTTTTTTATCACTGCTGGTCCATTCAACTCCAATCCACTGGCATTTTGGTATAGTTTTTAACATTTGGCCACTCTTTCTCTGTTTGGAGTCTCCTTATATTTCTTTGCCAGCTTCAACTGTTACACAGAATATCACTTGACCTGTTTAGCAATTTGTGTTTATAAAGAAAGGGCAGATTTACAGGAGAAAACCGAAGAGCTCTTTTCAACTCTGAGTCAAAAAGCCCCGAAATGATAAGCTGGAAAAGGGGGAGACTAGGTAGGATGAATCACTCCTACAGTACATACTCATACTGCTGGAGACTTGGTCCTGAGCTAGATGGATTTTGGCCTGACCTTCCTCCCTGGCCTTTTCAGAAACCATCTTTCCCTACCTCACTCATTTGACTGACTGCCTCTTTATCCTCTCCACCCACCAGTACAGCTACTGTCACAACTCTCTTTCAGGAAGCACTGCTCTCTGCCACCTCTGTTGTCAAATTCTGATGGGTTTTGTAGTTGTTATTTTTTTCCCCGTCAAATTCTCCTTGCTATGCTTCCCAGATGACTTTTACATCTGCTTCCTGAGATGCTCGCGCCCTTCATTTTCCTTGCCCCCACTAGAGGGCTGCCAACTCACTCTGCTCCACAAGCTGCTCCCCTCTTGCTAGCTGGCTGACACTTATCCAAGGAGTCCAGAGGAGCATCAGACGGTTGGATAGCTCAACTCTGAAGTTAATGCAAGGTCATGCTATTTTTTTTCTGAAAACAATCATCAAACACACATCAAGCATTTCAAACCAAGCATGGCTAGGCATAGAACACCATATATCAGATCCACCAGCCCACTGCAGTCCCTGCATTTCTCCCATGCTCTGAATAGCAGCCTGACTGGGTTCCTCAGAGGACCTGCCACAGAGATGCCTCTGACTGTGAACTCCACACGTTCTTCACTGTGAGCCATGTGCCAAGACTTCATATCCTAGTAGAGATAAGATGGTCAGGAGTTCTGGAGACAAGAATAAGTCTTCATAAAAACTTCAAAGTAAGGATAAAATGCCTAAAGTTGAATTTGTGGGAATTACACAGTTGTTAACATATTAAATGTTTAATTTGTTTGGGGTTTTTTGTGTTTGGTTCTCAGAGTCCGCTTCTACAACTGTTTTTGTGCAAAGCTAAAGATCTGTCTCAGAGTCAGCTTCAGCAACAGATGTTAAGATTTCTTTCTTCATTCATTCCCATTCCTCTCTATATGGTTTCCTGACTTGTGTTTCAAACAAGAAATTAGAGAAATGAGTAGTCAAAACCACAGATCTGTTTCTTCTCTATTTCTCACTCCTTTTCTCCAGCCCAGAACATAAATAATCTGTTTTTAAGCAACTAAAGTCAGTAATGATCATATAATCTTGCTGTTTCAATTTAAAATCAGTGGTAAGGGAAGAAAAGCAAACAGGGGAATGCAGGTAAACCTCTGAAAGACATGGGGAAGAGAGAGGGAAACAAGAAGCAGTTAGCACCAACAGGTCATAATTAATGGATCATCCTAAGGAGAACAAAAATTGAGAAAGAAATACCCGTGTCAAGTTGATAGAGATTTTAGATGACTTTTTGAACAAGGAAGCTGACACTTGTAAAATAATCCTATGAGCTCTAGTATAATAAACATGTAACTGACGAAAGAATATTATTTTAGGACTTTTTATATTCTGCTCACAGTTTGGTAGCAGCTTCCTTATGAATACATTATCATAATAGGACAATAGAACAAACAAGCAGAAAAGACACTGGTTCAGCCATTATGGTGCTACACTTGGCATACAAACTACCATTTTTGAGCAGTCCTCAATTCTGTGCACAGCAGCAGCTACTTTGAGACCTTTCAAGGCTACAAAAGGCTCAGAAACTCTCAATCCCTAGAAGGTAGTCCACATCCCTTTTATTCCTATAATTTGCACATTAGGGCTTTCAACAGCATCTAGAAGCTGTCCTGCAATTTGTACACACAGTTTCTCACCACACAGATTTTTCTTACGTGGATTCAAGCATCACAATCTACCACTAGGACCACTACCAAAATTCTGCTTCTTGATGTCAGCACAGAGCAAATTTGGTGTCCAAGATACAGTTGTCTGAACACATTTGATTAAGATGCTCCTTAAAAAAAACACCAAAAAATCTCTAGGGAGATTTCTAAACACATTCACATTTTTAAAAATCCTGTGAGGAACAATCAAAAAATCGGCCAGACCAACCAGTCTTGGCCCAATATCCTGTCTTCAGAAGTGGCCAAAAGCAGATGGAAAACTGGAAAAGGCAAAACCAGGGCAAGCACAGAGTGACATGGTCCCTTACAGCCCCTAACTTTGACATTTATAGCTCATCTCAGCTTATGCTTTTCTGCTCGCAAAGCAGTAGGGCATTTAAATGAAGATCATCCATTTCTTCACTGACCACGTACAGTGTCTCAAAACTCACAGCACTGGGAAACTTCCTCCCCTTTCCCCAGATATTAAGAACCTGAATAAGAGGAAGGGCCAGGCTAATGGCTTGAGATGTTCAGTGAAACACCAATGAATAAAAAATCACAAAATTTTTGGCTTGAAGGGACCCCTGAAGGCCATCTAGTCCCTCCAAGTGGTGCTATTGCAATGCTTGATCAGGTCAGCCACAGCTTTCCCTATCCCTTGTCAGCATGGCTGCTGCTCAGCAACCACATTCCAGCCTGTACTGACAAGAGAGGAATTAAAATCCATTTACTGGACAAGTGCTTTAATTTCCAAACTACTGTGTTCTTAGATTTTTGGAAGGAAAATCAATGACAGAATGCATCAAGTTTATTTTGAATACTTTTGACTTTATCAACAGCAGTTTCTCTGAAAGTATATTTATTTTGTTAGCACACAAATTTCAGTTCACTAAATATGCATGGCAGGTAAGTTATGTTAATGTCCTTGCAGTGTGAAGAGGTGAGGGGAAAACAAACTTTTCCTAACATCTGTCAGACTGAACAGAATATGTCCAGACTTATGGATCGTCATGGTGAGACTTCTTTCTGTAAATCCATCTGTCATTACTGTCCATTCTCAACTTTGCAGGAGCATGAGTCACATACATTACTGTGGAACCCAATCAAATCTCTTTACATCAACCTTAGGGAAAAACACACCAACTGAGACTGAGCTGTTTCAAAAATGCACTGTGCACTGTGTCTGGGAGAGAGCAAGACCCAAGACAATAGATAAAGAAAGATATAAAAATTAATCTTGTTTTCATGTTTGTATGTTGAGGTAGTCAAAAAAGCAACCAACGTGGGATAGGAACAAAGATTCAAACAAAACAACTTTATACTACCACGTAAATTTATAGTGAACAAACACTTTCAGTGTTGTACACAATCTTTTGTTTTCCTTGAGATGAATTAATGAAAACTAGAAAAATTAAAGAGAAAGCAAAAAGAATAATCGGGAAATTTCAAGATATCTTTGGATAACTAAAAAGACTAGGCTGCTTCTTCCACGAAGAGAGCTACCTAAGGAACTGAATAGGCATCTCTAAAATCAGGAGTAGTGTAGAGCAGAATGAAGAATGATGCACCAAGAGTATTCCCAATACAAGAAATACAATGCTTGCACTTAGAGCAGGCCACTGGAAGTTGCACTGTTAAAAAAGCAGTTGAACAAAACTTACCAAAGGTAGGCCCCTGTGTTGCTGCAGAACACATCAGTAGGAACATAACCTCAACTCACAAGCCCTTCAGTTATAAGATAAAAGAAGCCTGGGGAGTGATCCCTCTCCATCTGCCCTCTTTTCTCTCTGTTGTCTAAGGCTCCTTACACTTGCCCAAGACAAGATAACAGGCAGACAGATTTACAATGCAGTAGATCAATTCTTGGGCATGGCTATTAAAATTGATTCAAAAACCCCAATAAGTGAGTTTCAATACTGGAAATTTCGGGTAAGATGATCATAGAAATATGAACAGAAACAGCTAGAACATAATATTACAGGAATATATTAGCTAAATAGTCATGATAGTCTTCCATCACCTCTTGGCCTAGGTAAATACCCATAACTTGTGAAGCATACTGCTAGTCTGCAATCAAACAATCATTTTAAAATGCAAAATTTACTTTGCCTTCCAAACACTGATTAAGAAAAAGCATCCAGAAGTTACCTGCACCCACCTGAGTTATCTGCATACTCAATTAATTTAACGTTACTCTTCCAGTAGTAGATAACCTGAAAAATGTAGTTGTCTTGGCTTCCACTGTTTAGCATAAACTACATAGCGTTTTACTGAAAGTACACAAAAGCACTAAGATTATGCCCCTCAACAGCCTGAGAGCAGTCAGAATCAGGACCTGAAATCCTGGTGTGCAAGTGCACATGTAGGTAACTATGGACTCTACTACAAAGGTTAAAAGGGAAAAAAAAATTTGACCCAAGGTATGTGCTGTGGCACCATGGTTTGACACTGGCCAAGCGCCAGGCACCCACAAAAGCCATTCACTCACCCTCCCCTGCCACAGCTGGACAGAGGAGAGAAAAAGGGTTCATGAGTCAAGATAAGGACAGGGAGAAAACACTCCAAGGGCAAAACAGACTCATCTTAGAAATGCAAAGTGAGTTTATGACCAAGAAAATCAGGGAAGAATTATGAGAAGTAAAAATAAGCCCTTAAAGAACACCTTTTTTCCCCAACCCCTCCCCCTCCTTTCGACCAACAGCACAAGGAGACAGGATAGGGTTTTGGTCAGTTCATCACCTGAGGTTTTCTTCCACTGCTCAGGGAGAGGAGTCCTTCCCCTGCTACCCCATGGGGTCCCTCCCACAGGAGACAGTTCTCTGTGAACCTCTCCACGTGGTTCCAATCTCACGAGCAGCAGTCCTGCCAGAACTACTGCAACGGGAGTTCCTCCCATGGGCAAACAGTCCTCCCAAAACTGCTGTGGCATGGGTCACTCTTCCACGGGGTGCAGTTCTCCAAGGACAGGCTGCTCTGGCCTGGAAGCAAGGGCCCCCTCTCTCCACTGGGTCTCCCACTGGATCACAGCCTCCTCCAGACATCCACCCACTCTGGCAGGAGCACCTCGCCCATGGGCTGCAGGTGGATCTCTGCATCCCCTGTGGATCCCCATGGGCTGCAGGGGCACAGCTGCTGCACCATGGTCTGCACCACGGCCTGCAGAGGCACCTTGGCTCTGCTGCCTGGAGCACCTCCCCCCCTCCTTCTCCACTGACCTTGGTGGCTCCATGTTGTTTCCCTCACATGTTCTCAACTCCTCCTCTTCTCTGGCTAGGAAAAACTGTGTCCCACTTTGGTTTTTATTTCTTCTTAAATATGTTATCACAGAGGTGTTACCAATATCTCTAATTGGCCCAGCCTTGGCCAGCAGCATGTCCATCTTCAGAGCCATCAGGGATTGGCTCTGCTGGACACAGTGGAAACTTCAGCAGCTTCTCACAGAAGCCACCTCGGTGGCCCCCTGCTACCAAAAACCAGGCTGTACAAAACCAACACCTGTGGCTTTGTTCTACCACTTCTCCATCACTACCCACTGTAGATACTGCTAGCTTTCAACATCAACCCCAGGCTGCAGTGGTTACCAGGCTGCTTTTCCAGAGATGCATGATGGACGTCACCATTAGAGCTTTGGCTTTGTATTACCTCCTCTTACTTCTTCTCTTGGTGGGCATTGCTGGAAGGATTTTTTTCCTCGTTCAAAGAGGTCTGTTCCTATCTTCTTTTGCCAGCTCCTGAAAGCCACCTACATACTATCTCAGACTATAACCTCTATAAAACAATATATTCCTCTTGCTGTAACAAAGAAAAAAAAAGACAAAAAAACCCCAACAAAACCCAGAACCAGCATGTTCTGATGAGAGTGAGTCATTTACTGAAGTTTTCTGAATTGTCTTGCAGTTAGAAAAAAACCTCAGCATTGAACTTTGATCTACATTTTACAAAAATACCAAAATAAACTCCAGTAAAGAACATGATATTTTACATAAAGGACAGGTATACATCCTTTGAAAACATGATGTTCTCTCCTCCCTGCTCCTTCACTTTGTCAAACAGTGTTTGTTTTGCAGCACTTCTGTCTTGACTGTTGAGTTTGGGAAAAGGCAACTGAAAACAACTAGTTTGTCTTTTCATTAAAACTTAAGCATCCACAAGATATGTCTTAGAATTATGCCTAGGAACTCTATTGAAAAAATCCCCAAACCCCAAAATACAAAACCCAACAACAGTCCAAACTTCAAATACACAGTACAAACACCAATAAAACAAAAATTAAATCTTCCCAAGTTTTCAGGATAACAGACACTTATGGACACTTTTCCCATTACAGTCTAACATTGATCTTAAAATCCAAAAATAGCATTTAAATATGTGTCAAAATTAACTATTTTGCCATTGATCCTTTAGGTAGAAATGCATAAATAGAATTATTCCCAGACCAGACCCTACCATCTCAAGTATCACAAGTGATGCTGTCTCCTGTAATAAAGCCTCCAGCTTAACAGTCTGTGATTGTGAAACTACAAATTATCAACATGAAAGTCTGTGCCATGTCTCACACTAAAAATTGTCCAGACAATGAAAATCAAAGCCAAATTCTCATCAAAATAAACAGTTTCAAGGCTCTCATGCTGACTGAATAATTCATGATTACATTTAATTCAGCTCAAGTTTCTATTTTAGTTTAGACAAAGCCATTGCAGCTAATCCAGAGAGCAGCGGTCATATCTCAAATACTCCAAGACTGATATCCACATATCACCTTCTGGGATATGCACAGTGCCTTGCCCACTTGTGACTCATCAAACTAAGCCACATAGACATTACCCAAACCCAGCATTTCCACCCTCTGTGTTCTGTCATTCAAGACTAAAGTGTTTACAAAGCTTGTCTGACTTATTTTACAGTTCTCAAAGACAAAGATCACCTCTCACTTTTATAATAGGGCACATGGGCTGACTGATCCTATAAGCCCTACCCAAATAGACATGAAGAGTGAGGAAGAGTAGAAGGAGTATTTATACAAGGTAGGTATAAATTACATACATGAAGTGGGGAGAAAGGGGAAGCGCTGACTCAGAGGAACAGAGCAGCAGGTATTAGATGTACCTGAGGAATCCATACCTTGCAGAAGCAAGAAATGCTCTGATGAAACTTAGTTACTCAGTCTTACAAACTTGAATGCAATCATGAAAATTTCACTGCCATTATTCCATTCATGTAAATGCAGGTAGGATCAGCATCTGATTTTAGGATTTAACTTTCACATACAGTTGCAATCCAAATAAGCTCTGCGAAAGCATGGAGAGAAGGCATACCATAGACCTTCACCTGGTCTGCTGCATCAGTGCGAATTATTACTTATGCAATAAGCAATAACAGTTTTGGTATTACTCATCTACTTACACAGTGTGTGTGTTTGAAATTAAAAGCTTTCTGGAAAAAGGTTTTTTTTGGACATTTTGTTCCAGCCTTACCAAGGAGAAGCACCATCAAATTAAGTGCCACAGTTCAGACCCAGCATTACAAAAGTCACGCAAATGTTCTACAGAGACCTCTTACTGCTACTCCAGTTTTTATGTACTGACATCTCTTTGAACACAATATAGTAATTTTTGTCCACCATTGGAATTGCCCATCATTAGGCTGTAATTATGCAACTTCCTACCAACACATTAGTGAGAAGATAAAAAAATTGCACTGTTATATTCTCCACAGACAGTGAAGCACAACCCTCTTGCAAATGTCTTGGCAATCAATCTTCTCCCATGGCTTCTGCACATGCACAGCATGAACTTCCACCCTTAAGAATTAAAAGCAGAAGTTCTGCCTGCTGTGTGCAGTGTTAACTGCCAAACTCTCTCCCCAAAGAAGAGTTGCAATTGACTAGTTTCAATGCACCTTATATTGCAGAAGGTGAACTCCGCTCAGCAATTGTTTTATTCTATTTTATGAGCAATATTTCTGGAGACAAAAAGGGCTTTTTCTACAGTTAAAGGCAGCATAGCCCAAATGTTCAGGATTTCACTGAATTAAGCCCTTATTAAGCAACAGGAACTGTATACATATCATGAATTGTGGAAGAGTATTAAATTCCTCTCCAAGAGATCACATGGGCACTAAAAGCCTGACACTTCCCAACCACCCTTATTAAGAAATCCAATCTCTGAAAGCCATAAAATATTTTAGTTTCATTTCATAGACAAACATTTTCACCAACACAGATTTTATAAGACATGATGTCTTCAGTGGATTAGACCCTGTATCATGTACAACTCTAATGAATAACTGCTTATGTGTAAATTATTCACACTGTTAGACTACAGTCCATGAGATTACAACAGTAAAGTATATTGCTGAGTTTTCTGTTATATATCTCTCTCACATATCTCTTTATTTTACAGCTGTGTTTGGATGGAGTCTGCAGGGAAATACGTTGTATTTCCTGTTAATATTGTACTTATTACAAGTGCATGTCACAAGACAGGAAACAGTAACTTCTGTAAGTTTCTTATTGGGTACCATTCAGTTTTCAAAGAAGTTAAGAATATTTGATTGGCATAAACTGGGTGAAATGAGCTGCCAAGAGAGCAGGTAAAGTGATCTGGGCATTCAGGCTGCTCATGCGGTGCTCATGTGTCACTCTGTGACAGAGTTCTATGGAAGAACAAAAACATTGAGTTACATTGAACAGAAAATGCAATTCAATATCATTTCATAAAATGTATGGGGTCACTCTAAAATGAGCGCAGATAAAACCATATTTATAAAAGTATATCAAAATACAAAAACATATAAAATCATAAATGTGATTTTCGAGAGAAAGGAAATTTAATAAACCTGCCCTGTTCAAGACTGCTGAAAAGGGCTTGCTGGAATGCCACAGGCAAAGCTATTAAAAAAACTGGAGGAAAAAGAACAACTGCAATGTAGGTAGGGTAGCAGAGAACCTTGACTGCAGGAGTCATAGTAATGAGGTGAAATTCAAACAATACAAAGAGATATGTTGCTATTGGTTAGAAGCTTTTTAGCTGAATGCAACAGAAAAAGCAGAGATGGCAGCTTAGGAGTCCCATCAGAAAATCAGAGAAGATCAGAAGTAAACTTTTTGAAGGCTTTGATGAAACCAAAGGAGATACAGGAGGTGGCTTCCGACAATTGCAAGGGCCAGCTCTCTGACCCTAGAGTCCAGAAATTACATTTTACTTCACACAGCAAGTTACTGTTGAAGATAAAATGCTTTCCCAAAAGCAAATAAGAAATGTTGGGCTGGGAGGCCTCCTCCTCTGTAATAAAATGTCTGTAATTGTTATAGTCAAGAAACATAAAGAGTTCATTTCTGGGCACACATAGAACACTCTGATCTGCTCACTGGTCCCAACTGCAGAAATCCTGCGATGAAGTGGTAATGCAGATTGCTGGATCCTCACAATGACTAACACAAGAGCACCCCATAGCCCTTCAGTTATGGCACTGCAAATATATTACTACTACTCCTTACAGATTTTATACCTCAAGTCTTCAGATCCACGTAAAATTAATAAAACAATGAATTTTCACATATGCACTTCTTCGAGAAATCCCACTTTTCTGTTTTAGACCTCGATAGCATGGAACAAACCAACTGCTCCATATTTTGCCGCCAGACACAGGTCATAACCACCCCAAGGCTGTTTTAGACTTCTTCTGAGTGCGATGACCCTGCAAAAATATTAAGTCAAACCGGTGCTCTGGTTTTTCCAGTCAAGCTGGATGGTTCTACTTGTGCCCTTAAATATTTTGCTAAGTCAGGCTTCAATGAAGGTCAGGATTGCAAAGACATAACAGCTGCACAGGGTCATATCAAGCCACCAAACTAACATCGTATCTCTGAGAAGGGTCGACACAAGATAATATGTACCAGACCAAGTGTAAGCACATGTGACACCTGCCACATCCATTCCCTACTGAAGGCCTTAGACATTTCCAAAATACACAGAAGTAATTTTTAACTTATTAATCCTCTCAAAATCACTCTTTTACTTATTTTTGTACTCTTGCTGGGAGCTCATGCTATGTGCACCACGGAACACTACCTCCTTTTTTATATATAGCTGAGAAGCATGGCACAGTCTGACACATTCTGTAATTTGCAGTCATTTTGTTTTTCATAGAGACTGCCATGTAAAAGATACAGATTATTCAGAAAACTTTCATTAAAAATAAAGCAAAGCCATTTTTAAGTTCTCTAGGTAGATACAGTCATATTTTCAAAGCTGGTATGAATCAACATACCCTGAATCCACAGTAGGTCTGAGACAACAGCTCTGATAGTCTTAAAGGCAATTTTACAGTCAGCATGGTGGACTTACCATGCAGAGAGATCTGTTCTGAAATGGGAATTTGCCTTGTGTACTCTGAAAAACAAGCGGCATTGACACACCACTGCAGTAGGTATGAATCTGCAGTAGGTCAAAGACAACAGCTCTGATAGACTTAAAGGCAATTTTACAGTCAGCATGGTGGACTTACCAGGCAGAGAGATCTGTTCTGAGATTGGGGTTTGCCTTGTGTACTCTAAAAGACAAGTGGAAGTCTCAGGAAAAAAGCCTCCATAAAAGTCAGCAGTAAGATGAGAAAGAAGGTGAGAAGTCATTTTGCTAGTGATGACAATTATTGGGATTTTATAGAAGCATGCACTGCTGACCCATTTCAGCATCAATTTTTTAAAAAAAATATACTGAATACAAACAAAATGCTGAGAAAATGCCATTTCCCCATAAAAGTCTGAAGTGCTGGCTTATGCTTAATATTTCATGTTTTAGAAGTTTCTTGAGTTTCAATTCCTCTTGCAGCTTACAGTAGAGTCACACATATATTTGCAGATACAGTTTGTCCCATAAAAGCTTCAATGAAATACATGTGCATTAACTGGTTGGTTTTTTACATTTCACTTCATTAAAACAGCCCCCAAAAATACACTTTGCCATTAAAAATAAAAAATTAAAAGAAGTCACTCTCTAATTTTGTATTTTAATTTCAATCATGATGTATGCAGAGGTATTTTTAAATTATTCAGTCACTCTTACCGCACTCACAATATGACTGCCTCAAAACATTTACCGTGAGTAAGCTAAGAAATACATAATTGGAAGTTTACAAAGGCAAACTAAAAGCAAGCATAGGCACAGTTCCCATTTTTCTTGGGAGTGTGTTGGAAACTAGCCTTCCAGCCAAGGGAGTTTGCTCCCATTTGGTCACACTGAGACAACCTCTGCAGTGTTGCAGGAATCCTCATCCCAAAGCAAAAACTGTCTCTGCAGCCAGTGTTTTCTGGGGAGGCCTCAAAATCAGTCTGTAAAGTAGTAGTAAAGCACTTTACACAGGTTTAGACACAGGTTTGCACAGTGTTTACACAGGTTCAAGTAACTAGATTATACTATGAACACAGTAATTTCACTGGTACCCACCACAAATTACTCTATTATCCTTGGAAGATTAGTGAAGAATATATACACTCTACTTTGAAAGGATTTATAAGCATGCTTTACTACTACTTTACAGACATTCTGAGAAAATTAAACAGCTTCAAGAGTGCCCATCTTATTTAAGGTGGCTTGGTTTAATGATTGTCTATGTTGCTCCTGACAGGTAGACTTGCAGGTGTTTCTGCCTGAGATTATTACTTCTCACTGAAATGTGTACAGCATGAAGCAGCACAGTAGTCTTCATGAATTTGTATGCACAGCAGAACATACACGACCCACTGTCATACATTTGACCTTTCTATTGCTGCCAGCAGTATCAGGAAAGCATTTCATTTCATTCATGTGCTTCCTCATATGACTAGGTTCTCCACAAAAAGAAACATAATGACAACAGAACCAGCAACAGCCTACTCATCCACCTTGCCTAGTTTCTGTTGACTGATTTGGGATCAGAAGGAAACCAAATCAGAAACCATATTTATTTAAAGATTTTTTGCTAAGTTCTTCACCTTAGTGCTCCACTTCATCTTTTTCTTCAAAAGGGATTAAACTTCCATTTCCATACGTGCTCACTGAACACATCTGAAAGCATTAAACACAGTGGAGCAAATCTGTAACTACATGGAAGATGTTATGGCTGATGGTGAGATGAGTAAATAATCACTCATTTTATTTTTCACCCTGAATATTGATCCAACAGTGCAACCTCTGCCCAAAATGTGAAATACATCATCACAAAAAGTAAAAAAACATGTCAGTTACCAAATGAGGAAAAGCAGCAAGCACTGCAATTCCACCTGGGGAGACACTGGGCCTCTGTAGATCTGATCTAGTCGTTAAAGGCCACCTACTTCTCCCTAATGATAGTGGCACAACTGAGGTGCTTATGCACCTGGTCAGGTCCCCTAGTATGAGAGTGGCTGTGTCCCAGAAGAGCTGTAAGGTCTCAGTCCTATGCTTCCAACTTCAGAAAGGAGTACTGTTGGGCTGTAGTTAGGGCTAGTCAATGCAATCAGCTGCTGAAGCATATATCCAGCCCGACAGCATGCATTCCACAGCTGATGTTGCAGTAATCATTAGCACTCAAGCTTCAGTAACCTAAAGTTGGTTTAAAACTACTGTGGGTATCTCTATGGTAACATGCCTTTGGACCTCCGCACTGCAGCATGAAGTGAAGTTAGCAATACCAGACAGTGAAAAATTTTTCAGCTGGATCCTCCCAGCTAATAGAAGATATTAATGTATTAGAAATAAAGCCTTTTGAAGAAGCAGTAAATCAGGTGATTTTTATCAAAAGATAACCACAATCTCAAATTGATTATATTGACTTCTGATTTATGTGAAACATTTTTCCAGAATTTTGTCCTTGAAATATTTCCCTTGTTGAAGTGAAATTTTCAAATAAACAGAAAATCCAGTTCTCACTGACTTCCCATTAGCATACAACTCAGTTGCCAAGTGAATTTTTGAGCAGGCAAGCAGGAGAAGTTTGGAAGGAGGTTAGAGAAGATGCGCAGAAGACTCTTCCCTGTTTTAAGCTTAATCCTGTGATAGGCAGCATGAAGGTACTTTTTGTGTTCCACATTTATGCCATTATTTTTCCTGTCCATGGCATGCATGCTGGTAGTAGAAAAGAAGATATATGTACATTGTCAGATACTAATCAGTTTAGATAATACTTGGAATAGACAAAGAACAGCTCTACTTCAGAGTGAGGAAGAATGATTGAAGATATTTAGCAGCTGGTAGAAGCAGGCTGTGAACTGTGACCCAAAAGTACCAAGAAATCCACACATTCAAATATATCCTGTTTTTATTCCATTTTCAGTAAAGGAAATACCTCTGCAACTGTTCAAAAGGGCAAGGAGAGGGGGAATAAAATAAATAAAATTTATTTTGGCAATAAAACCAACCAAAACTGGAGGAAAGATGCCAGCAGATGGCTCGCCCAACCTGCAGATAAGAATACAGCAAGTACATGTACAAACATACAAAAGAATCTCCCATTTTTCACAGAAGGCAGACTATCCTCTTCCTATGTGATCACTTCCTCAGTGATCCTATGCTGAAAGAACAGGTGAAAAATAAAAATCCTGGGACAGGATGGGTGGCAGATGAACCAAAGGGTGTGGTGGCAAGAAGCACTGCTGACATCTCCAAGTGATGCAAATCTTGTATGTTGCACTGATGCCCTTCCACTACCTCCTTCAGCAATCAAGAAATGTTGAACAGTTATCAGGGACAGTTAGGAACAAGCCATTTGGAAGAGCAGCACTGCCCAGCCCAAGTACAGCTAAAATAGTCAAGGGCTGTGCAGGGGTTGTTTTGATCCCTTTTAGCCCCCTAACGACAAGAGAATGTATCAAGGCCCAGTCACTTATTTCTATTGAATTAAAAATAAAACATGGGAAAATTTTCAGAAAATTTGAATAGCCTTTTGCCATTGCCTATCTAAAAAAAGTCAGGTCTTCATCTCACTGATGTCAGTGGAGTCCTTCCAGATGCAAGATTTGCATTCTAACATATGGAGTGGTGACTGCTGAATTTGGACTACTGGGCTACATGTATGCATTTCCCATTTCTGCACTGGGGCCAGAAGTGCAAAATCATACCAAGTTTTTATTGTTGTATCATTAAACACTGTTTTGCATTTTAAGATTGTTCATTAGATTTTGAAATAAAATGCTTCTATTTCTTCAATGATAGGAACTGATACACAGAAAATTCAGGTGATTAAGGGTCATCCTTTGATGGGCAACCATCTGCATCAACCATACAGGAAAACAGCATTCTCTGACAAGACTTTACATGTGAGCTAAAAAAATACAGAGTCCTTTTCAGTTTTAAACTGTCTACAGATCTGGAAATATTTGCAACCAAATGAAAAATAACAATAAAGCAAACATGAAAGGATGGCCTTAAAGGAGTTACTTCCAGCACAGCAGATTTAAAGGTGAGGTCACAGATGTCTTATAGCTGCAAAGGGGCAAAAAAATCCTTCATCTAAAAATAGCCCCTTGTATAAATGCAGTGGAACCCATGAAAAAGATTCCCTTCTTTGAAGATAGTTCATTACTGAACTCTTTGAACTGTATGGTTATAGTCTCTAAGCCACTAAAATGCCAGAGGGGCAGAAGAGATCTGTATGTGCATCAGCTGTTCTATTTAATGTGTATCTGCAAACAGTCATTCTGGTTGAGTGTAGTACTCATCAGTCCCACTAGTTTTTCTGTTATTGATAATTTTATATTCCACTTTCATAAACCTGAAAGAAAAAGACTGATATCTCTAAGACCAGGAAGCACAGAATCTAACTTAAAATTATGACATTTTAAATATATTATCTTTAAGACTTGCACAACTCTTGTCTTGAATGTGAGCCTTAAATAATATCTATCAAACACATAGTTTTTAACCGACTAATGGTGTAAGAAAAAAAACCCCAGTTCTGTTGCTCAGTCCAAGTTCACCTGAAGGACTAGAGTAGTAAAAGCTCTGTCACACTGAAATGAAAAAAATGCCAGAATGTATCAAAGAAACTGTTGCACCAAATAAAATGACAACATTTATATGAAGTTGCATTTGAAAGAAAAAACTACCATTAACATAAACGATGCCCATGCACCAGACTCACAGAGCTAACATACCATATGGGTCCTCTCCTGGCAATATTCTAATTGGGATGGCAATGCAGGAGTGCATGCTGCCATTCAACAAAGTTATCACAGAAGTTGTACCAAAACCAGTTATACTAGTAATATCTCCATATTAGAACAATTTGAATTCTTAGTGGTTACTTTTTTTGCTTTGGTGTTATTTTGTTGTAATTTTGGTTTTGGGGAGAATACCTCTGCCTCTCTTTTGTCAAAGCTTTCTCCAGAAAACAGGTGGTTAGTGATCTTCTGTTGGGGCCCTCCCCCTGCCATGTAGCCCTGGGAGAGGGGCCCTGGAGGGGAGGCACGGGGTTTCCCTGCCCCTGGGCAGCCTCGTTCCCCATGGGTTGTTTTGTGTTCCCCTGCGCGGGCAAGGACCCCCGGGTCCCGTGATTGCCTCAGTTCCTCGGCAGAGCCCCGGCCATGCGGCTGGAGAAATAAACATCTCTGAAACATCTATCAAAAATCGGTCCATACATATTTCTTTTCCACAGGCCTCGTTACCTGATATATCACGTTGCAGTTTCCCCACTGTAACAAATGGTGGAGAATTGCGAGCAGAACGATCCCCAATCCCTACAGCGACTGATTTGTGAGTAAACTCTGGATTTCTCTTCTTGTTCTTGTTTTGCTGTTCCATCTCTAAACTATGGAGGAACCGTGGAAGGACTCTTGGCTCTCCGAGCCGCATATGGACATTTATCTTAAACTTGAGAAGATTCTTGAACAATGATTTGTAAATTTTAGCTTAATTCAAGCTCAAAAGGAACTGAAACATTTTCTTTCATGGTTGTTTAAGAACTTTTTCTACGTTTCTTGGGATTTAAGTCTTATTGAAGACTTTTGGAAGACTGTTTGGACACAGTAAATTTCTGAGTCAAAATATATGCCGATGGAAGAATACTTTTGTGAATATTATTTAATTACCGAGACTGTTGAGCAATGTCAGCTGTGTCTTGGTGGAGGGAAGCGTGCCTCAGAGCCTGTGAGACCCAGGCCACATGCACCGAGCACTCTCCAAGCAGCAGCGAGGCAGTTCCCGCGCGCGGGCAGAGCGATGTGAGCTGCAGTGTCGGCAGCAGAGCAGGGCATGGCGGGAGCGGCGCGACCCAGTGGTGCCCGCCCGGCCCCGTGCAGCGCGTGGTGGAGCGAGCCCCGTGAGAGGAGCAGCGCTTGGGTGGCGGTGGCGGTGGAGCGGAGCTGCACCTAGCCAAAATACATGCTGGAACAGGGCACAGGGGGGTCGTTGCTCTGGGGCCTGGCTGAGACATGGGTGCAGTGCCAGGCAGTGGCAGCGCAGCTGAGAGCAGAGGCAGTGGCACACGGGGAGCTGAGCGGTGCAGCCTGGCCCAGCCCGCGTGGCCCCGAATGCGACCCCGGGAAGAGCGCGCAGGCACGAGCAACCCCCATGGCCCCAGCAGCACTGACAACCCTGGCAGTTCCAACACAGGAGCGAGCAAAAGCGAAAGAGAAAGCAAAAACACAGTGAGACAGAAAACAGCAGCCAGTTGGAAAAAGGAAAAGATCATCGTAGCTAAGGTTTTAGGAATAGTAAAATGGTATAATGTTAAACAAAATTATGGTTTTATAACAAGATGTGACAACCAAGAAGACATATTCGTTCCTAGAACTGCAATTAAAAAGAATAACCTTGAAAAATACATCCCAAGTTTAGGAGATAGAGAAATAGTAGAGTTCAAAATTGTGCAAGGTAGAAAAGGGTTACAAGGGGCAGAGGTCACTGGGACTTATGGAGTTTCTGTGAAAGGCAGTATGTATGCTAAAAATTGTAGTCATGTTAGACAATATATCCATTATGCCCCCCCCTACAGTCTCCCTTTCCTAATCCCACCTTTCCCTTTCATCCTATATCCTATTACCCCCAATGTATTCCCAATCCATTTTTTCACCCATGGTTTCCCTCACAAAACCATGCCTTTGCCAATTGTTTCCCCAAAAATCCCTTTCCACTGCTGAGTGGGGGATGAAGAGGGGGAAGGAAGAAATTAACTATTGTTGTTTAGAGTTCCAACAGGTACGAATGGAATAAACCCTCTCCTGCCTCAGTTTCCCCACAAAGCATGCCCGGAGAATCCTGTCTCCCTTCTGTCAGCCTTAAGATGTTCCAAAGAATCTGTTTGGACATTTAAAGACTGAGGAGGGTGGCTTGTTTTGTTTTGAAACTGTTCTTGTTCTCTCATGTTTATCCAGTTGTTTTCAATGTTAAGTCTTAAATCTCTTTTTGTTAAAAATAAACGGGTGAAATGTCGGGGTCCCTTTCCCCCCACCATGTGGTCCTGGGAGAGGGACCGTGGAGGGGAGACACTGGGTTTCCCGAGCCCCTGGTCAGCCTCGTTCCCCGCTGGTTGTTTTGTGTTCCCCTGCGTGGTCAAGGATCCTCGGGTCCTGTGATTGAGCAGTTCCTCAGCAGAGCTCCGGCCATGCGGCTGGAGAAATAAACATCTCTGAAACATCTATCAAAAATTGGTCCATACATATTTCTTTTCCATGGGCCTTGTTATCTGATACACGTATTACAGTTTCCCCACTGTAACAATCTTCAATTTGTCTAGACAAATATTAGGTACTTTTCTCTTGCTTTCAAATGTTCAATTATAAGATGTAGAAGGAGTCCTCTGCTATTGTGATGGGCGCGTTAATAAAACAGAGACAAGCACAGACTATCAAGTGACTTTAGGCAGTAGTGGATACATTACTAAAACTTTGTACACAGAACACCATCAAGGCAATTCCTGCTGCAGCAGTACTGAGCGGTAAGAGACTTTTTTGATGTACAGCTCTAAGACTTGGACAGAAATCACTAGACTGGGAATCGCATCTCCTCAAGACTCCCAAGTGTCAAAGACATCTTGTGCCACCAAGACAAGACCTTTTATTTCCTGCCAAAACATCTCTCCACCCATATGCCCCTTAAGCCCCACTCCCTTTGGCATGTCTCTGCCCTGACCTCCCCCAGCCCATAACAGATGACCCATCCACAACCACCCCAGCTTAGGCTAGATTGATCACTTTTTTTCCCACTTGAACAATGATGCCTCACCTGCTTAGCCCATCTCAGATCTTCACTTCATCCATCTCTTCTCTAACCAGCCACCACACTGTCATAGTACTCCAGCTGACCTTTTTGATGTCTGCACAAACCTTTAGAATAAAGGTAGCCAAAGATTTCCCAGGTTTCCACCAGCACACTGTGGCTGCCATCCAGAGCTCCATGTGGAGGGAGTGCTGTCCAGCAGCTGCAGACCAGCACACCATGTCCATGAGAATGAAAGAAATCTTAACTTTTTTGTCTTGCTATCCTGGTCTCCCTCACATTGCAATTTGAGGTAAAATGAAGCAGCCTGGAACAAGGCCATGGCAAGATATATAACTATATCACTATCTGATGAAAACAAGCATATAACAAGATAGGAATCAGACCTCACTCCTCCAAATATAAACATACGGATTTGAATTAAATCTAACAGGCTATAGTTCTATATGCAAACTGGCTGTGAGCAGTTTCTCCTAGGCTTACAAACAGACGTTGAATAGCTTGATTTTTAATACCTGTATTGCTTCAAAACTCCATTTTGCCCATTTCAGCAGTGGACATTACTGACCCTACTGATGCAGAGTCTCTCAATTAGCCGTTGTTCCATCGGAATTCTTATTTAAATGTGGTTTAATAATGTCTATATGCATGTTCACACTTGGCTGCATTGTCTGTGAATTCTGCGTGCTGGAGTCCAGGTGGCCCAGATCTTTGCAATTCCTGCTCCACTCTTTCATGCTATGAAACCAACTGTGTTGGTCCAGTTTTCCCATACTTTTCGAACTAAAGCTGCCTCTTCGGATGCAGTCTGAATCCAGGGCAAAAGGTCAATGAATTGTAAATCTACATCAAAATTAGATCTGCATTTTCAAAGGGAATAACTCACATTATTAAGAGTTTAATATTGAGACAGTTTCTGAAGTAGCACCATTTAGCTGAGGGGTTTCTCAGCATAAATCTACACTCTACCCTTTCTATATCCAAGATGCGAAATATTTGGCACTGGATAGCCAAGTCAGTGGGTAGAGATATACAGGGATTTTTTTAAACTATTCTCCAGAGTACCTCTCTATTCAAAGAGTCAGAGGTAATACAAAGGAACAGCATGTCCCTAATGCATTTTGTTCTTTTATAGCTGACAACATGGGTGAGAAAGACATTTATAAATAATTGGATGCTGAAGGATGGGGCTGTGGTTGACACAAATGGCTGAAGTGAAAGGGAAAAATAAAGTTCACCAGCAAATGGACTAATGGTCCTCTAAAGTGAAGAAAGTTACCTGCAGTAGACACCACCTCCAAAAAGCTGTACAGAATGTCACCGTAACTCAAAATTAATAATGTATCCTTAGACAGCACTTCTTCCTCACATAGAAGCAAAGGTGACTCAAGCTTCACAAGCCAAAAGCACCGGTGTTTTGGGGGAGTTGTGGAAGCTCCTGCAGAATGAGCTCATTCTACTTTATGGCCTATGAGATTGCCCCAGAGAAGATGCCCTCAGAGAAGCAAGGGGACAGCCAGGTGTTGTGTTGCTGCCCTGCAAGGCTGGTGACTTACTGGGCCAGAAATGCACCTAATGATCTGTGCCAGAGGGAGACAGTACTACACAAGAGATCATCGGGTGGAAGTTGTTATGGTAAGCTCGTGCCCTCAATCACTTCAAACATACAGGCTGCTTTTCACAATGCTCTGTACTTTTGTCTTTACATGAGTAAATGTGATTGTTGATTGCCTTAAGCTATGATCCTGGGTTTGACAAGACTCACCAAAAAGAGGTAAACTCTGCTACATCATAAAGCACTTCACATGTTATTTTCTAGCAGCCACACAGGTATATAGTGAACACACAGTGTTCACTAAAGGCACTTTTAGAAAAGTTACACATGTACACTAAAGACAGTGTTGAGAGATTCACTCCAAGCTCCTCAGAAGATAAAACCTCAGTCTCATTTTGTGCATAGCAAAAGTAAGTGGTGGAAAACAGATGCTACTAGTGGTCAGTTTACTTAAAACTGCTTGGTATTTTGGGTACTGAAAACCAATGTTCCAAAATAAATTTTTACTTAAGGACTTAGAAGGCTCCTGGACCTGTTGACTTCTAATGATGAAACAACTGAGGCTCATGGTTCTCTTACAATCTTTCAGCAATTCACTTTTCCTATATATGTGTGTGTGAACACACATGTGCTCATTTTATATTTAACGATTTAAATGCATATCATCCAGAGCAGTTTTTGCAGTCCAGAACGTTGTGTGACTCAATGCAAAGTCATTCACTAGGCTTCTCTTTGCCAGGTGGTTTAGTATTTTCTGAAGAAATAGTTTTATCTGTTCTATAACAGTTCTTCTGTGTAGCATTGCTTAAGAGCATAACTACAGTGCTTGCTGAAGTTTACCTGCATCATTTGAAGGAGGAATGGTAAGGTCAGATAAAGAGCAGTAAAAGTCCTTTTAGTGTATTCATTTAAGATGTCTGGGCTTAGTCAGAGAAGAACACTTCTATAGCAGCAATTTTCTTTACGGTAAGAGCTATTCAGGCCAGCATCTCTCAGAGAACAGCTAGCCTAAATTAACAAGGTCCTGCACAGTAACATATTTCAAAACTTTTTGGCCTGCTCAATTTTTTTATGCCAACTCTGCAGACCTCAGCTATGTTCAAGAGGTGTCTTATATCTCAGGTGTCCTACTGAGTTGTGAAATGCACCTTCATCACACCAAGTTGCAGAGTTGGGAGGTTTATTTTCCAAGTTTACACTACATCTGGTATATTCCACATGCCAGAGAACTTACTAGCAGCCAGTTAAACCATAGCACACTTCAAACAAAACAAGAAGTGCAAGAAGTACATGGAGTTTTCTTACACATGGTACTGCTTGAAAGGCAACTGCATTGGAAATCAAGGCAATACTTATGACTGCATTTCTCCAGGACCTGTGGACCGGATGCAACTCTCTCATGACTGGATTTCTCACTCATGACTGGATTTCTCAGTGTTCTCCACTTTGTATTTGGCAGCTGCATTCTTTTCACATATTCCCCCAGATAAAAAAAAAACTAAACCAAAAAAAAACCCCCAAAAAACAAACAAAAACCCCCCCCAAACCTAACAAACCAAACCCCACCCAAACAACCCACCCCCCCCCCCCCCCCCAAATTCTAAAAGCTAGGTCCTTGACATTTTGGAGGATCTGTCCCAATACTTCCACCTTGGAACATAACACAGACCAATGCTGGTAAGACATACTGTCCCACCATATTTTTTCTTATTTCTGAGCTTTGCTTCTAATAATTATTTTGCTACATAAAAGCCTGAAAACTGTCAAAACCTATTCCTATCGTGACTGATCAAGAGAGGTTCATAAACAGGTCTTTCTCTTCCACAAAGAACACAGCATAAGAAGAACCAAATGATTACACCTGCTGTTCTTGTAATTTCAAGAAGAAAAATATAATAAAGCAATCAATGGAAGACTGCAAATTGTTTGGAGGCTTTTTTCCATCTAGCTAATATTTTAGCAACATGAGCTTTGAAACTTGTCTGTTGTTGTAAGGTTTCGTTAATGCTAAAGTCTCAAGATATTCAAGAAAAGCAGAACTATTCACAACTTCTGCTTAAGATTTGGCCATAATTAAAAGATGTAAAAGTAGATAAGGTAAGCATTTTATTACCTTTTCAAATCCCCAAGGAAGTGTCCAAAAAACTGTTTACTTCTTGCTAAACAGCTGGTACTGTTGCACTTCAGAACCAGCAATAACCGAGCAATGGGTCAAGCAGCCATTATACAATCAGCACCTTCTCATCTCATTGTTATGCTTCAGTGATGGAAGCTAAATGCCTTGTATCTTTATACAAAGCTGATGGAGGGTTTGAGATATTACTACTCTTTCTTTTCATGATACTGCTTGGCTTTGTTAAGGAGGGTACAAGGGAAGGAGTGTCTGTTTTTTCAATTGAGTGCTTCTGCCCAAGTACCTTAATAGCACAGCGTATGGCTGGGCACCAGGAATTGTGGGTCCTTTTCCAAATCAGGGTGCAGAGGCATCTTCTAACACTTAACAAGTCCACTTGAGATCTTTGTCAGGCAACCTGCCAGTACTCGTTACCAAGCTTTCAAGATTGAAATAAACACACATACACCCACCAAAACTGCTGAATGGTTACTCATAAACAGTGTGAGTGGGATGGGACCAACACATCTCAATGCTCTGGACAGTTCAGAACTTTTCATTAAGGAAAGGAGAAGAAAAGAGAACAAAAAAAAATTGTAACACTGACCTCAAGCCAAATGAATACAGATCAAATTGATTTTGAAAGTAAGGTTTAGATGAGCCATATGTTTTAAGTGACATGGGATAATTTTTTGTTTGGTTGGTTTTTATTATTTATTTGAACTGAATAGGGTTGAAATTATTACAGGTTGATTACTTTTAGTGCTAGTTTCATACCATGGTGTGGATGTTTAAAACATTGTAAAAAGGCAGGGTCAAATGTAAATAGTGCAATATTTGATTGTGTAAACAGCTAAAGAACAGTTTAGAACACAAAATGAAGACACATCAAGAAACATGGTTTAAGCAGGTTGAGCAGTTACACAACTGGAAGATTATTTTAATATATAATAGTGCTAACAGCCATTTGACCAGTATATTGGTTTTGTCCCCTAATACACTTAGATGAGATTTTTGTGGTGGTTTAACCCCAGATGGCAACTAAGCCCCAGGCAGCTGCTCACTCACTCCATCACCCGCAGGATGGGGAGAGAATCTGAAGAGTAGAAGTGAAACAACTCATTAATTTTGTCACTTCAGTAGCTAAAGTAAAAGGTGCACACATGAGCAAAGCAAAACAAGGAATTAAGTCACCACTTCCCATGGGCAGGCAGGTGTAAAGCCATCCCCAGGAGAGCAGGGTCCCATCATGTGCAGTGGCTACTTGGGAAGACAAACACCATCACTCCAAATGTCCCCCCCTTCTCCTTCTTTCCCCGCGTGTGATGCCATATGGTACGGAATATCCAATACAGCTAATACATGCAACTAAGCACTACAGCAGCTAAAACCATGTGGAATTGCTAGACACTCTTTCTGTATCAAAATAAATAATGCTTTTCCTCACTTTTGTAGAAATAAATATTGTTATCATGTACTACTGGAAAAGCATGTGTCCACACTTTACCACTTCTTATACTCTGTCAAGTGTAGTATACTCTTTTGCCTTTATGATAGTTCTGTAATAATCTAACCCTGTTTTAGTCAATACTTTAGGGTGATGTACAAAATTATGACAGGACTGGCAGTAAGAATGGCAGCTCTACCTCAACTTAAAAAAAAAATCTAAAAAATTTTACAGATCTTAATTCTTATAAGAATGGAAATATTTCTCTACATAATTGAAATAGTTGATAAATAACTTTAAAAATCCCAGACTCTCATAATTTGTGAAAAGAAGTGAAGCTATCAAAAATAATCACTGAACCACAGAATCATTTAGGTTGGACAAGACTGGATGTGGCACTTTGTGCCATGGTCTCATTGATACAGAGGTGATTGATCAAAGATTGGATTCAATCTTGGACATCTTTTCACAGAATCATAGAGTTAACTAGGTTGGAAAAGACTTTTGAGATGATCAAGTCCAGCCTATGACCTAACATCACCTTGTCAATTAGACCATGGCACTAAGTGCCACATCCAGTCATTTCTTGAACAACTCCAGCAATAGTGACTTTATCACTTTCTTGAGCAGTACCTTCCAATGCTTGACAATCCTTTATGTGAAGAAATTCTGCCTGATGTCCCACCTGAACCTCCCATGGAGCAGTTTGAGGCCGTTTCCTCTCATCCTGCCACTTGTTGCCCGGGAGAAGAGGCCGACCCCCACCTGGCTATAGCCTCCTTTCAGGCAGTTGTAGAGTGTGAGGCCATCCCTGAGCCTCCTCTTCTCCGGGCTAACACCCCCAGCTCCCTCAGCTGCTCCTCACTTGTGCTCCAGACCCTTCACCAGCTCTCTTGCCCTTCTCTGGACATGCTCCAGCACCTCAGTGTCCTTCTTGTAGTGAGGGGTCCAGAACTGGACACAGGATTCAAGGTGTGACCTCACCAGTGCCAAACAAGGAGGACAATCCCTGGTCCTCCTGGCCACACCATTGCTGATCCAGGGCAGGATGCCATTGGCCTTCTTGGCCACCTGGGCACACCCTGGCTCACGTTCAGTCGCTGTCACCAGCACCCCCAGGTCCTTTTCCGGTGGGCAGCTTTGCAGCCACTCTGCCCCAGCCTGTGGTTGTTGTAACCCAAGGGCAGGACCCAGCACTTGGCCTTGTTGAACAAGTAATATTACAATACAAATCAGAAAGTTCAAAAACATCTGAAATACATTCAGTTTTAATAACTAGGAAGTTGGGAAATGTATTTGTTTGTAACAGCACATAATGTAATAATGTATAATAAACAACTATTGAGAACTGAGTTACCACTCTAAAATTTTTTTCAATTCTTTTGATTTTTTTCTACTCTCAAAACAACTGTGAAAATGTTTTCATTTTGCTCTCCTCTACATTAAAAAAGAAATCATATTTTGTCTTAAATATTGCACTCTGAAATGTAAAAAAAAAAAAAAAAAAAAAAAAAAAATCCACAAACCCAAAAAATATAAGAAATGTTTTACTCCAGTCATGCTTGAATTTTGTCCCAGTCATTGATGATGCAGGTTCTTCATCTGAATGAGTAAAACAGTCAATGTGACTGCAGACAAGTCTACAAGTTTCTCAGCATTTGAACTAACAAACTGACAATGGCTTGTGGCGGCTTTTGGGGTTTTTTCTGTGATTTCTTCCACTTATGTTTTCCTTAAGATGACTTCTGAATTTTTAAATTATTAGGGAATATTTTATAACTTTGGAATTTCTTACTGATATTCTAACAAAATACTAGGATTACTTTGTGACATGATATCCTGCTTTATGAGTACAACAGAAAAGTAACCTAAGTTGCAGCTAGGATCATGACACCTTTTTTTCTTTTTATATTAATAAATTTTAGAAGAGGGCAACAAAGCATAATTTAATTCCTAAAAGGCTTTCAGGGAAGTTAATGAAAAACCTACCCTGGTATTAAAAAAAACCCCAACAAACACCATGGAAAAAAAATTCAGCTCAATCATCTCTTTTCAAGTGCTAAACTTAAGTGAAGAGGTTGACAGACGGGTTGCGGCAGTGCCTGCCTTAAGCACTGAGAGGGGGACCCAAGCCTTCAAGATACCCTACAGACACAGTCCCCGCCCGCCCCTCCAGGAACATCTCCACAGCCCTACACCAGCGAGGTGCATCTGCATACGTGTGCTGGTCACAGTGGTTCGGTTCTCAGCCGAACACCAACGCCTAGTAGCAACAGTTCATTTTAACCAGATACGGCGGGAAGAAAAAGGGATGAAGTAAAGCCAGCACTAAGTACGGGGCTTGTTGCAGTTGAGAATTACTCGGGGGGAAGATCGTATTCCGCCTCTCCCAGAGGCGCCCACTCTCTGCCATCAGTCACAGAGCTCGAAACAAACCCCTTCCCCGCTCGCTGGGCGTACGTGATCGATCCCAGCACAGGGCGCCCCGGAGCAGCACCAAGGCTGTGGGCTCCGGGCGGAGAGAGGCGGAGAGAGCCCGAGGGGCCCGGCGGCTTCTGCTCCCCCCGCGGCGAGCTCCAGGCGAGGCGGCCCCCCCGCAGCAGTGCCAGCCCGGCCCGGCCCGGCCGCCGCAGCTGCGGTGAGTCAGTGGGCACTAGGGCACCGCTCCTGCCAGCTGCATCCCGCCCGCCGAGCATCCTCCGGCGGGGGAGGCGCTGGCTCCGTGCACCGTCCTCCTTCTGCCGCGGCCGGCAGGGACCAGCATCAGCACCGCCGGAGACCCCTCCGGAGCGGCGACGCTTACCTTGGGGCTGGAGCTGCTGGTCTGGGTCTCCGCCTCAACGCTGCAGCAGTGGGGCGTCCTGGACCGGGTGGAGGCGCCGCCGGACTCCCTGCGCTCCTTGCGGCGGGGGCCGGCGGAGGGCGGCGGCTGCCGGCTCTGGTAGGCGAGGACGGAGGGGATGGAGTCGGCCGCGTCTGTCTTAACGAAGAGGCCGTGCAGGGTGGTGGTGCCCTGCGAGATCGTGGTGGTCTGGTGGGGGGAGTTGGACTCCTCCGAGTCCCGGCAGTATATCACACCGCTATGCGAGACGTGGATGCTGGGTGCGCAGCCCATCCCTTCCCTTCCCAGCCACCCCACCCCGCCCCGCTGCACCGCCGCTCGGCTCGGCTCGGCTCGGCTCCGCTCCCACCTGCCGCCCGCCCGCCCGGGCTGCGGGGCCGCCGCCCCTGCGCCGCGCACCCCACGCCGCCGGCACCGGCGCCTCCCCCCGCCGCTGGCACTGCCCCGGCCACTCCCGCCCCTGCGGCGCCTCCCCGTCACCCCCGCCCGCTCCCCGCGCTGCCTCCGGGGTCCCCAGACCCGCCAAGCCCCTTCCCCTCCTCAGCAGCGTCTTACGAAGCGCCTGCGACCACCGGGCTGTGTCCACCTGGGGTGGGGGGAGGAGGATGAGGACAAGGATGAGAAGAAGGTTGAGAAGGATCATCACCGGTGGTGCAGCCACCTCGCGACCTAGGCAGAGGGTCTGCTTTCAAGCCTCCCGTATGGACAACATTACACACACACACACCTCCCCTGCAACCTCAGTTATGCTAAATACTTTAAAAAAAAGAAGTTACAAACACTTATTTTGACAGTCAAAATGTGCCCTAGCCATGGGTGAGCAGATCTCAAGCTGTTTGGAGGTACTGAAGGGAGCAGTTTAGAGCCACATAGCACTCACTGCAAGTTAAGGAAAAAAGGCCAGAATTGTTTCACAATTCTTAATGCTGTTTTTCAATTAAGCCAGCATTCAATGACACAAGTTGCCATTTTACCCTAGGTGTCTGATAGCTGCCAATCCATGCTTCCAGTCCCTGGGGAGATAATCAAGAAAAATGTTTAATGCTACAGAGATTTACACACCTTCTTAGCTTTCCACAGTGAATAGTTTCATTGACCTCAGTGAAACTATGTAGGAGGTGTAAAGCTAAACATGGAGGTTTTAAGTCTTTGCAAGATTTTAGTTTAAATCTCTCTGTTTTCAATGGCACATAATAAATCCTTCAAGAATTGGTAATGTCATCCAAGCAGTATGCTTCCTGCCTAATAAAGCATTTATCTGATACCAAGTCACCAAGGAACGCTTGTGTATACACATTTTCTTCCTCTTGGAATATTACCTGATGTTTGACCGCTATTTCTCCACCTAGTTTTAGTGAGTGGTATAAAAATACCAGAAATGTGAAGCGTGGTTGGTGCAAGGATTATGATGTTGAATGACAAAATGGTCTGAATATGTTATTTTGGTTCTTAATGCTTTTGAAGCACTTTCATGAATTAGATATCAGTTTATTCATAAGTGATGAGTTCACAGCTAAAATGCCTCAGTTTAGAGAGACTTCAAGCCTTTAGCCTCTGTCTCTCTTGATCCAGTTCATGAGTCATTGCAATTATGGCAATATATCCATCAGGATGTCCATCAGGAAACTGGACTGAGATCATCAATCTGTTTGACCAAGTATTTTCAGATTTCCAGTTGCCACAGTGAACTCGTGTTGGCCCTGGTGATCACATTTTTCTAGTTAATTGTTTTCCCCACTAGTTGTCACTGTTCACAAATAAACTTGTGGCTTACATCCTGCATATGCTACATATTTGCATGCTTGCCCATTGCCAAAGTGCTCTGCTGGTGGCTATCTTTGAGGACAACCTTGAAGATAGGCTCAGTATAACTAAAATGAAGCAGACTGTGTTTCATCACTCAACCATGTAGCCTTTCTTGCTGCTTAGACTGCAGTTCTGGATGAGACCTCGCTGCCTCCCAGAGCATGATGCACTTAGTTGCAGATGAACGTGTCCTAAAACCTCAGCTAATAAGAGGAGCAGTCAATTTTATGCATTCCTTGCAATACTCTCAAGTCTCTCTTCCTTTCTATTAATGGTTGGGAAATTTAAGTTGGGGATTTGAGCTGCCTGCCCTACATCACAACTGAGATTTGGAAGAGAGCCAGGAGCACAGGAATGCCATTCAGAACCCATACACTTGTGGGGTACACCCAAAACCCATCGCTTCTGGGTAAGCAATGTTACCCAAAAGACCTCTAAGATTTGCTGAGTATCTAGTTTGATACTTTTCTTCATGGAATTTTATCCACCCCAGGTATCAACGGCACTTAGAATTTTAATAAAGGATATGAACATAAACCATATCTTGACTTTGCAGGATGAGCTTGGCGAAAATACTATGTCATACCCTAAACTGTTGCTAGCTATTCACAGTCCCTTTTTCTGAATTGATATCAATTATCAGATAAGTTATTTTGTTAGTCAGTCAATACTCAAGTTTCCTTAACATCCTAGTATTCCGGTTTCTGCCCTGTTCCTATTGAATCCTGTGACAACTTTGCTATTGATTTCAGACAGCATTTCAGGAATCTGCCCATTCTCACATGGACTTCCCTTGCTTAGGTATACATTTGAGTTGATGCCAGAAATTAAGTTGTAGTAATAAGAAGTCACAATTCTGGAGAAGGGTTGCTAAATGCAGCCCTCAAGCAGCAACCCCCATGCTCTTTACTTTAGGTTAATGGTGAAGGAGCACGATTAAAGAGAATGAGCCTCTCTGTGCAAAGTGCCAGAGTGCTTGAGAGGAGTGAAGGCTGCAGGATGGGGAACGATGTGACTGCTGAAAAGCAACAGAAAAGTGGGAAGAGTAACAATGCTTTGCCTGACAGCAGCATCACAAAATCATAGAACCAAAGGATGGTTGAGTTCGAAAGCAGCATCTGGTCAAATCCCCCACACACCCAAGAAGGGCCACCTACAGCTGGCTGCTTGGGATGGGCATATCTGGATGTATTTTTTTGTATCTCCAAGTATGAAGACCACACCTCTAGACTTCCTATTCATTCCAGTGCTCAGCCACCCTTACAGTTCCCTGCTGATGTTCAGAGAGAATTCCCCATTCTACAGTTTGTTCCACATCCATTGCCTCTGGACCTGTCACTGGGCACCACTGAAAAGGAGTCTGTCCTCCTTGCATCCTCCCTCCAGTTATACATTGATGAGATACGCCCTGAGCCTGCTCTTCTCCAGGCTCAACAATCTCAACTCTCAGCCTCTCCTCAGAAGCATGGTGCTCAGGAGGAACTTAGAGGGACAGAACAAGAAAGTGATGATCAATGTGAGCAGAAGTTGGAGTGGAGTTGTGTGAATGGCTGCAGAGGGGAAGTATGTCTGTCACTGAAGTAGGAACTGAAGGAAAGTTAAAGACTCCTTTTCCTACCATCAGTGCTCTTCCTGCATCTTGCCTGTGAGAAGACAACCATGGATTTACTGAACAAGGAGAAAGAAGGACTATTTAAAACACACGCATGTACACTTGCACCACCTCTTATAGCACGCTCCAGTCATGCCTCTGAAGTCATCTTGCTGCAGTATGCCCTGACTGATGAGCACTAAAGCAGAAGGCTTTACTGCAAGTAGCATGTGCCAGCCAAGACCTACAGAAGGGACAGATATACTGAAGTAGAATCTGCCCTCAGAAACGCATATTTAGTATGGCCCCAGAATGAAGTCAGTGCATCCAGCTACAGGAAAATATTCACGTATCAGTTTTTCCACTACTAAAGAGCCTTTGCTGGCTTTAACTGCAACTTTATAAATCTTAACTAATTTTATGCTCACAGGAAACCAATTTTTTACATCAGACTAATTTCAGCATGATGAATTTAAACATATGAGTGATTCTGGAAGCCAGCAGTGGGACCCTGAAGCATCTTGTATTTTTGGGGTTTTTTTCGAGTAGAAAGTAGTGGATATACATTCTCTATGGTGTTTACACCTGCAAATCCCTCCAGAACGAAGAAAATATACTCCTCAAAACTTGATATCCCTTCCAAAGCCACTCATAGGCTTCCCTTTGACCTCAATATTAAGGCGTTATGCTACGAGTAGATTGCTAAGATAATGTCGGCATTATTGGAAGTATCATCTGTAAATCCCAGTTCATTGCAGTAAGAATATACTACTTCAGAGGTCGTATTTTACAGAGACTTGAAAATCTGGTACTTGACAACCCACTATTGAAGACAGTTACCTCTATTCATGGTTCATTTACTGTAAAACCAGTTTAAGAATGTATAAATAAGCCTGTACAAAAAAAAATTTACTAGGCTCTTAGGAGGCTCAACAGTTTCTCACTCCTTTCATATTGGTCCAACAAATTTCTTAACTACAGTAAAATCTAACATCCTGTACACCCAGATTACAGCAAAGTCAATACCTAAAAATTATTTAAATTATCCAGACTATGTGCACTGTTTCTAACTTAAACTAGATACGAGAAAAATAATCATGAGAGCTAGAATAGAACTTTTCTTTGTACACTTCTGTTGAATTTTAAAACCCCCCATCTTTATGGTACTTTGATAATGAATAATATATTATAAAATGCTAACTTCATGCTTTTACTCATCAACAACACAAGAAATTATGGCACTTGGAAATCAAAAAGATTATTTAATACAAGAGGTGAAGGTTACTTTTGCTTGAGAAAGAGCAAAGTGTGGTTTTCAGTCCACAAATCCAATTACTCACTCAACAAAAAAATAAAGAGGAACATCACTAGCACCAATGACGTCTCTCAAACTCAACCTAAACGCAAAATATTCTTTTTTAAATTCTTGCACCAAATTCCTTTAATTTCATAACTTTGAAAAATCACTCATTGCAGCAAAACTGTGTTTTAATTTACCATACTGTGAATAACAGTCTCCCAGTTAATCCTACAAAATTGATAGTTGTTGCAAAATCCTACAAAAAAGATAGCCTCCAGTAGGTATCATTCAATAGAATGAGGTTGCTGGAATTGCTTGCTAATCTCACCATAGAACTTGACTTCGATCTTCCTTTAACAGTCAGATTTTGACTGGCTTGGACACCACTTAGTTCAGTTTTGCCCAGAAGTTCATAAAATACTTTACATTATGGATGTTTTGCAAGTGGGGAAAGAAGCCTGTTTCAAGGCAGCAAAGATGAAGAGGAAACTCAGTCTGGTTTCCTTTCCACTAGCAGCCCTTGCCACTGTATAAGTGTACCAGGCACAAATTGTTCTGAGAGCGCAGAGAGGGGCAGGGGGCCTTCCTTCACTCTCTACCTTCTCCACCGCTTTGTGAGCGAGCAAGGAAGTGCATTGGTTCCTGCCCTACTCTGTCGTGCAGTTGTTTCTCCCTCCCTAGGGGTAGGAGAAGATGCAGTTCTGGGATTTTGCTCCTCACTGGTGAGAGATGATGAGCTGCCCCAGGGATGCAGATTCCCTCCTGGGGATGGACTTCTGCAGCCATTTTCCCTAGAATGGGCCAAATTGGTACTGTCCTTGCTATCAGCTTTATTTTGAGAGACACAGCAAACCTTTACTACACTGCTTTGAAGACGAAGAGTAACATATAGAAACACATAGCAACAACAGTCTTCAGCCACTAGCAGTAGCAATAGGTGGTAGCATTTACCCGAGGAGCTTAACTTTTGGCAGGACGGTGGCCAAATACTTCTAGTTATGAGCAAATTATCTAGAACAACAGTGATCACACCACATGTAAAAGGTTTAGGCTGGTGCTCTCGAGCAAACTCTTTGGTTTACCTTTTGGGTTGGCTGGAATCAAATACTCCACCGCACTCAAAAGTTAAGAAATGCAACAGCAGCTCTCCTGTCAGCACTGAACAGTCCCCCCAGCAGCACTTAAGCGGTCGTTTCGTCACAAGCAGCTTGTTCTTTGCTCGTTATTACTTCAACAACAGAACTATTCTCCCTTGATTTATTCCTCTCCGGGAATATCTGCACAGCAAATCCCTCTCGGGTGGTCACGGCACCACCGGTAAGATTGACTCCTTGGCTTTGGGGCTCCGGGCACTGCTGAGTACAACTCCCGGTGAAGCCGAGCTGCCCTGAGCGGGGCCGGGCAGACGCCGCGGCGGCACCGGCGGTGGGACACTTCTCCTCCAGCCCCGCCGGCCGGAGCAGGAGAACGCTCGGAAAGTGTCAGCACCCGACGCCGTCGTGTCCCGGCTTCGGGCACCTCTGGGGTTGCCCCGCCACCCCCTGACCCGCCCGGCTTTCCCTTACCTTCCTCCCCGGCCCGTTCATCCTCCAAGGAGCGGAAGGGAGCGGCGCCGGAGCGCTGGCGCCTCTGTTCAGGTGAGCAGGGCGGGCACGGCGGCCACCACCACCTTCCCCAGGGCTGGCCCGCCCCCGGAGCTCCCGCCACCGCCCCGCGCCCGGCCCCGCTCTGCTGGAAGCGCTCCAGAAAGATGAGTTTCGCCTCTGAGCCTCCCGTAGGGAAGGAGCGCAAAACGGCTTCCCCGAGTTAACCTGCCCACACGGGCCACCCTCTTGCCCCTGCGCTGTACTGATCATTGTTTGCCCCGACGGGAACATCTGGTAATGGGGTAAAGCACCCGGGGGAAATACAGCAAACCAGGTGCTCTGAGCCTGGCATGATTCACATAGCTAAAAGTTATGCCTTTGAGAGAGAGTGGTAAATCCACACACAGAGCTGATAGCTGGTGCTGGTGCTTTTCAGGATCCTCCAGAAAAACCCAGGAGGAGAAGGGACACAAATTGCCTGCAGTTGAGAGCAGCATAACCATGATCTGGAGCAAATCTCAACTGCCAGAGGCAGGATTGGAAACATACTTCAAACAGCCTATTTTCGTCTTTGAGGTATTCTAGTATACAGCAAGTACGAGGCAGGTGGAAAGCATCATCTTGGGTATGACATCTTTGGGCTTGACTTGACTCTCTCATTTTCTTACTCTTCCCCTCTTGCCTTAAAAACAGTTAATGTCTGTTTTTCCTTTTGGATTTTTGCTATTTCTGCAAAGTTCATTAATATTGTCAATGCTTTGTAGAGGTACACAAGGCCTCAATGAGGGAACTCTGTAAGATACTCAGACAACACCATGGAAAACAATCCCTACCCAAAAAAGTCAAGGGGTTGCACACAAGGCAGTGGAGAGCATGTGAATGTCACAAAAGCAGAGCAATATTAAAGATGATTGGGAGCTTTGGGACAAGTAGTGGTCAAGTTACAGCAACTGTCTAGCCAAAACCACCAAACACCCCACCAACCACTACACAAAATAAACCCAGCACACTGAACCTGTGCAGAAAATTTGTTCTAGACAGGAGAAGCAGTACAAGCATGGATCAGCAAGTTATGTCAGATTGAGGCTAGGGACTGTGAAGATCTGCCCTATTTCTAGGGGAAAAAGACACATAGTCAGCAAATACAATCCCTGAGCTCCCCAGAAACCCTAGACAGTGCGCATATTGAAATGCCCTCAAAAGCAGGTCAGAACATCCCCCTTTTTGTGGCCATACATCTGCAAGAGCTGTTGTCTGGGAGCTAATGTCCTTGACACTCTCTCAAAGGTCCTGGTCCTGCATGGATGAGGTGGGTAGGAGGTTTCCTACAGCCTCAGCTGCATGCAGTCATATTCTTGGATACCTGGGACTGCAGCCCTGATACAGTCTCAGAGGAGGTATAACCATTCTTGTTCTTCTGCAAAAGTGCCAGGTATCAACCAGTCAACCAGAAATTTCAGAATCAGCTTTGCCCAGTTATTTCCAATAATTGTCAGAGAAGAAAGCATCACAGTCTGCCTGGGAGCCTGCTTCCCTAGGTGGACAAATTAGGGACTAATTAATTACTCTTGCCATTCTATGCAGCCATGTTCTGTTTGCAACAAAAACCCAAAAGAAGTATCTTACCTAGACACTGCATCACAATCAGGGCAGGGTGCTCATCTGGACACACAGGCTCAAAAGTGTCCCCAGCACTAAGTTTTGGATACAGCAACATAGACTTTTTGCAGTTTCCTCACAGTCCTTTCCCTGCATTTCTCCTTCACTATTTTTTAATGCAGTTCTTATATACCAGCTTGAATTTAATCTCTCCTCAAGTTTTCAGATCACTGCAAGAACAAACAGAAAAAAAATCATTAAGGTTTGATGTTAGAAGCTGAGGTAAACAGATACCTAACAAAACTCTCTAGTAGAGCACAGCTGGATGAACAGGACACTGCCTGACAGAGATTTATCATGTGATGCGTACTCAGAAAAGTATTGCTTGTGGCTAAGAAGGAACCATTTTCAGAGAGGAAGTGTCAATCAGTAACAGTACTACTACTATTACTACTACTACTACTAATAATAACAATAGTAACAATAGCTATAGATTTACATTCCTGGACAATTCGCTGCCATTTTATATAAAAGATAAAGGTGACAAAGCTGTGGGCTTTATGCTGCTTTTTAGGTGCCTGGTTCTTGGGCACTCTCAGTCCCACTTCTTGAGCCTGGTTTTCAGAACCACGGGGGATGAAATGGTATCACTGGATTGGGAGTGAGGGGTGTCAGTTCAAAGAGTTTCCAGCAGGCTTCAGACAGTCCTGACACCATTTGACTTTGATGGGACTGCTAATATGAGTGAAAAGCTGCAGAATACTTCACTAATCCTCTTATCTATAGGTTTCAGAATGTATCAATCATTTAATTTGCCACAGTTAATCTTTCACAGTGTAATCTTTATATGCAACCAATGCCATAATGTTTTAAGTACATATCAGCTGATGTTATAAATTGTATTAGTTGATATATACAGTAGCGTCTTGTCTTGCCTTGGAGTGGTTCATTGGTTGGCAGACAATCCATTTATTGTTACAGACGTGGTCTGATGGAATTATTTTATGTTCTTATGAGGTAAAAAAAGTAATTAAATATAAAAATAGTATAAAAATAGCACAGCAAAACTTGTAAAATATAAACTAGAAAGCCACAAACATCACACAAGGCAAATACTCATGAGGGATATTATTTCTCTCTAGATTTATTGCAAACCAGAAGAGAACACTACACAACACTGAAGAAGAACTACAGATACTGAAATGCCCAATTCAAGGAGCCAGACTAGCAGAATTAAGCACTGTAAGACATTTTTGTCTAGAATAGGGAACATACATTTCACCACATATTTCAGATGAGATTTTCTCACTCTCAAGTATATTTAGGACACCTAAGGACAGGTCCTTTTGTCAGCATGAAGACTTTGTTTTGTTCGATCATTATGCATCATTGGTGGATCATATGGTCCACTCCTGTTTCTGTAGTAAGCCATGCCACTTATAGAATCAGAGGAAGGAGACATTTTCTAATTGAAAAACAGTTTAAAAGAACTCAGCAATTCCTCATTTGTACTGTGTTCTTCAAAAAATAAGGAATTGCAGACCAAACTCATATTAAAAGTAGTGTAAAATAAAAATCTTCTCTAGCTCAAGCAAAGCTCTCTGCACTTTTTGCTGTCTCCCACAAACAAACAGTAACTAATAGCTTTGGGAATTTGTTGTTGAGTATTCACTGACATAAATTTTGCTATAAAATAGTACTAGGAATATTCATCTAAGCCATTGTAGGGGAATTCTTCTTCTCATTTTGGCAGGCTGTGTACTTACTGAGGATATCTTCCATCCTGGAAAGACATGAACACAGCTTTCAAGAGCTACAAATACTTGGCAGAATCCTGTTACTTGGCTGGGGCACAGAAGAAGGAAGCGGCATGAATCATTCTGTGCCTGTAATCTCTCAGGGTAACGCTTCAAACACACAAACATGAATTCACTATTTTAGAGCACTCCACAGCAGGACCCTGTTGTAAGCAATCCTTTGTCACAGATGATTATTACATCACAGACTGTGTACTTGTGTGACACCCATGCATGGATAGGCAGGCACAGGGCTCATGCCAAGGTAACTATGATGAATACAAACTTCACATGAGTCATTTTAAAAACGACTTCACGTGACATTTTAAAAACTCATCAGTTCTGGGGCAAAAGATAATGTACCTGTGCAAAACGTGTGTTAATATGATGTTTACAAAGGAACACTTCTGCACCTGCTAGAATACAAATATTTTAACAGGTGCATTTGAAAACTCTCCAATGTTTTTGCTTAAGAAAATACTACCCAGCTCATTGTACAGAAATAATCTAAGTTTTTCATCTCTTTGCAATAATGCAGCGAACTTGCACAAACACAATCGGTCCTGAACAACTAATGAGACAGACACAGCAGAAAGAATCCTTTCTGTTCCATATTATAATGTTTAACGCAGAGCCATTGCACCAAAAAATGGTGTACACAGATGTGCAAGTCATGGCTTTCTACAAACAGACTCAGTTTAGAAAGTTTAACCTTCTTTTTGGAATTTTTGCTTTCTATTGTACATATGGATGAATTAGTGTAGCACATACAAGAACGAGTTACTCTAGGAATGACTAAAATAATGTAATTTTAGAAATACAGTGAAGGTTCGCTAGGTCCAGCAGCTGGCAGAAAAAAAGTCACCAAACCATTCTACTTCATGAAACATTAAAACTGTATATCCTTTGCATACATTAGTCTCAGCGTATCTACAAATTAGTTGTAGTTATGTCAGGCTTGGAGAAAAACGATTTCCAGAGCAGGAATTTAAAAACAGCAACATTAAAAAAACCCAAACAAACAAACCGTAAAGACCATAATAAACCATACCAATTTGTAAAGGATCTGGTGGCAGAACTATACATTTCTCTCTGAGCTGCACAGTCCTGTCTTTAGTACAACTGCTGCAATCTGCTTATTTCCACAAGCAATGAAGATGACTTGTGTTGCCCCCCAAGAAGCATCCAAGCAGCGTCTTCACTACTTTCTTCCCAGCTGTGGTAGTAGGTGTGTTAAAAACATATCTGCACAAAAGGCACAGAAGTCCTTTGCACATGGCAAATGAGAGTACAAAAAGCTGTGGTGTGTTCAAGGCATAATGCTCTAAGAGCAGCAACAAAGAGGTGCAGTTACCCCTTGGTGCCTCAGTCCTGAAGGCAGCCTGAAATTTCATAAACTTGGGGGTAGAGTCACTGAATTGCGTGCTGCATACCAGTACTTTTACTCACAAAGTGGCAACATGATATCTGCCAAGCCAAGAACTCCCAGTCTGGTTGCTGTCTGCAGCTCATCCCTGTAGACTCCACAGGGGTATGGATGGCTTGCTGGAGGGGTGGTAACCACGTCCTACTGTCTTGCCACCTTCTTTGCCATTGTGCTGGGTTGCTGTATGTGCTCTGCATGGCTGTGTAGTGACTTTTGTGATTACAGCAGCTGAATGTGCTCCCCTTTAGGAGACTGGCTGATTTCTCACAGGTCCCTTAGGCTGGAAAATCCCACCACTTAGACTGTGAGATCTCCAGAAGAAAAGCACTCCTCACAGAACTCACAGACAAAGGCAAAGGTACTACTCAGTTGAGTGACAACTTCTTGCGCAAGGACAAAAGTTATCAAAGCTACCATTCTTCCCCAACTTATTTCTAGTAACAGAATAAACACATGAGATCTCAGGTCAGGGGGCAGTCCTACCTACTTCTGGAAAACGCCTCCTAGAAAAACCTAGGGAAGTAAGACCATTGGCAACAATATACAACCCTTTGCAACTTGTTTGCTGACCCAGACCATTTTTGTCCACAAGTCAGGTAGGTAAAATATTCTTTATTTGCAGTTGCAAATCACCATGTGCAATGTTTACAGGCTCATATCTACAAAACAAGTTCAAATCCATTTTAAAATCTGACCTTTAAAATGACATAATGGGTTTCTCAGTGCATTGTATGAGCGGGGTTGTTTTTCCATAGTGGATTATACCAGATACTAACAAATACCACAACTTCAGCTAAAGAAGGAAACAAACCCCAGTAAAAAAACCATGCTGCCTTAGACTTATGACAGTACCCATTAATTTTTATTAAAATGTGCCTTTGTGGAGACTACCCTGCCTCAGTTTCCCTTCAGACTTCCAAATTCATCCCATCGCTTCTCCCTTCCCTGTGTCTTCTTCCACCTCCGTGAGCATTTTCTCCCTTACAGTTTTTGCCCTTTTGCCCCACCTGTCTACAGGGCCACACCTTGGGTTTCTATTCCAAAAAACCTTTTACTCAGCAATAATAGTTTGTAAAGCTACTGCCTTCTCACGCCATCTTTTTCTCATCTCCAATATTTTGGATTATGCTGTTTGCTTTCTCTACCTAATTTTCCTGTAATTAAATGGTGACCCCTTAAATCAGCTTTCTGCTTTCTCTATTCCATCAAACAGTTCTTTTAAAGGCTGATGATATTCCCATCTATCTGAGCCCTCCACATTGCTGGAAGATCTAGTAGTGATAGTAACCATTCACTCACAGGGCAATCACAATTTCTAGTTGATTGACCATAACCAGAAGTACAATTCTAATACAAAAAAGATTGGAAAAAAGATATGATCAAATAAAACCAAGAGAAAAATTATCCCAATGCAGTTCTGCCTTCTCCTATCTGTGACCATCATCACATGTTCATCCTCTTATGACCAAGAGTAGCTGGATGATCAAAATTTAACTAATCCAACTGCACACACATGATACTTCTGCCCATTCATTGCAAGATCATCATCTATAGCTACTGCTGCTCTTTCACTCACGACTCTGAAATAATACTGATCAATAATACTGAAGGCAAATGGATGACTTTCTCATCTTCCTTTGTACAAGGAGTAGTTTAGCATCAGCTAGTACTTAATAGGACCACAATTACCCAGATACATTTGCTTCAGCAAAAACGTCAACAAAACCTCCCTGAAGAAATGGTGATACTCAGTTCTGCACAGGACAGTGAAGAAAAGAATCACAGGTACTATGTATTCTCAAAGGGAGTTAATTCATTGAAACTCTAAGAAAACTCCTTGTCTTTGTCCCTGAAAAATTACGTTCTAACCCAACTAACTAAAAGCTCTGGCTTACTCTGGAACAATTTCATACACAATATGCCTGCAGAACTGTATACAGCAAAGGCACTCAATTCTGTAAGCACAGGTGGTCAGGCACTTTTCCAGAACTCTTTCTTTATAGAGACTTTATCTCCTTTTCCTCACCCATCTTTGAAAATTGCCAATAGCCTACAGTCACACACACTTTTCTTCTTGTCCTTTGGGTGCTCTCTTTCCTTCCAATCCATTCATTCCTGGAATCCCCTAAAAGGTGGGCTTCATTTTGGTTTGGGTTTTTTTGACCTATAATCTCTCAAACCTATCTTTAATTAAATAATGGTTCTTTACAGTTTCTTGGCCTATGTTGTAGACTGAAGCAGAAATGGGGGATAACAATAATGTTGTTTGGGTTTTGTCGGCACTGTCTAGGTATGTGGTGTTCCACAGATTATTCAATTACTGCTAAAGCCTAGTTAATCTGAGGCTGGTTGCTAGCTGTTCAGACGTCCCGATTATGTAAAATTTCCTATCTTTGTCCCTGGAGAATATAGAAGAGTTTACACACAAAGTTTTTGAAGTCACCACAAAGGCTCCCACGTGGCTGAGATTTTTAACACAGGGTGACACTACACAGCGCAGTGAAATATACTTACAGAAGAGTGGCAACACTCATCATGCATGAAGCTTATGCAAGACCTGTGCATTTGCTTAGGCTTTTAATACCAGTGACAGAGTGAATAGTTTTACGACATGGAATGTCTCCTTGCATGGGAAATGGAAGTTGGTATGTTTGGAGAAGACATATATGTGAATTTCTCAGAAGGAGAGAGAGAAGGGAGTGAGCCATGTACCATTGCTTACCCGGCAGTAGTCCTGAATTCCTGGATTCTATCACATCTATTTTAATCACTTGGAAGCTGTTTTTTAACGCTGATTTCACATTTGCAGAGTAGTAAGGCATGTTTGGCCATATGAGGAGCGACACGGTAAGGCTATTTGTGCTGTGCTGATCATTAGAGTTAACACCAAGATGACGAAGAACTAACTCATTCAGCAAGAACCCCTCACCTTGCAGAAGCTCTAAATAAAGAGACAGACTGAAAATAAACAAGCAAATAAATAAACCAGCCAAAACAAGTAGGAACGTGAGAATTAAATGCATGGCTAGCTGCATAAAAGCCCCAAATCCCTGAACCGATTTATAAACTCCCAGTAATACTGCTATCTGAGCACCCTCTAGTGGCCGAGAATAAACAGGTCCAGAGACGAAAACGTGATCCCGCAAGTGGACGAACACAGAAGAATGCAGTGTCTCATTGACTTTGGTCGGACAACTGACGACTGTATGTACGTTTTCATTTGGAAGACAGGGTAACAACTCAACGTTCAAAAGAAATTTAATTATTTATCTTTCTGCTTTGTGTTCTCAGCATTTCCTTAATTTTCATGTCATCTGACTGGTTAAAGACTTCTGTTCATTTAAAACTATTCTCCCAATTTGTTTTAAACTAATTTTCTTTGAAATGTGAGATTAGAAAAAAATGAAAAATCCTAAGACAGTATAACAATACAGAGGGAGACATGGAGGGAACAGAAATCAATTTTGAACTGATTTCAAATATATCTGTGGCATCAAAGTGTATTTTAACTTAATTGCAGAACATACTGAATTTGTTTGGTTTGAATGCAAGGCTATTCACTATTTTGAGCTTGTATTTAACCTGGAAAAAGAGTGGAGAGTGATCTAATCTGTTGTGTTCATACATCACAGCTTTATAGTTCCATATTTTTCTGGAAAAATTAGAACTTAATTTTATATATGTAGATGTTTTTACATGTGTACAGAATATGTTTCGTGTTTGCTCTTTTCCACAATTATTTGACTTACAGTCTGTTATCAGTTGGGTTCAACGTTCAAGAAGTGTAAAAACAGTTTACTGTTTGTCCTGGTTTCAGCTAGGGTAGAGTTAATTTCTTCTCAGTAGCTGTGACAGTGCTGTGTTTTGGATTCTGAATGAGAACGGTGTTGATAACACACTGATGTTTTGGCTTTTTACTAAGTCCTGTTTATTCTAAACCAAAGATTCTTTTTTTCCCTTGTCTCGTGCTTTGCCAGTGAAGAGGTAAAAAAAAAAAAAAACAACTGTGAGGGAGCTTATCTGGGACAGGCAACCCAAACTGACCAAAGGGTTACTCCACATCACAGAACATCATGCCCAGTATACAAACTGAGGGGAGTTATTTGGAAGGGGGGCCAGTCTGGGTTTGAGAAGGGTGGTCTGGCATTGCTCATTGGGTGTTGAGCAATTGCAGAGTGCAGCACTTTTCCATTTTTATTATTATCTTTATTTCATATTTTTTTCCTTTTTATTACCATTATTATTATTATTTACCATTATTATTGTATTTTACTTTATTTTCAATTAATAAACTATTCTTATCTCAACATACAAGTTTTATTTCAATTCTCTCCTCATTCCACCAGGGTGGGAGAGGAAGAGAGGGGGCCTTGAGGGAGGAGCTGCACTTAAAAACACTATTAAAAGAAAAATAAAATTCACCCAACATAGCATGAGACATCTTTTTCCTATGGAAATCTCACATATTTACAACACTTCTAGATCCACCAGACATAATTTCTGGAGACTTTGCATAGTAAAAGCACATGCAGTTAGAAAGAGTTGAACTAGTGCTGTCAGACAGAAGTCCAGCTCTTATATTCTCTTACCTCTACTACAGCTTACCTAAGTTTCCCACACCAGGAAAAAATTTTTTCATGTGTATACTTCTTGGGTTCCTATGGAAAATTACTATGTTCTTGAGCTTATGGATGGAGAAGAGAAAATGGAAAATACGTGCTGGATGAAAAGCATGGAAGACAATAACCATCCCAAGTAATTTAAAAATCCAAGGCAAAATATCACTCCAAAATGGTCAACAGCCTGGAAGGCGGAGATCTAAATGCTGGAGTATTTCAGATGACTCACAAAATCTTTTGACCTGTCCTTGCTCAGAGTCCTGAACACAGCCACAATGGTCCACTAAAAAAGCATATTCCTTCTTAACCAGTCATCTACTGAGAGAAAAATCAAAGTGAGAACCCCAGATAATGTGCCTAGTTACCAATTATCTCTTAGTTTTTCATCTTCTCCTTAAATACGTGACAGAAATAATTTATACCTTGATTAGAAGATATGTAGCAGAGGGATAATGTAAAATCTTTGGTGGAGCATGTATTTCAGAAATACAAGCAGAGAAAAAAAATCTTCATTACAGTTAATTACAGTTAAAATGGATTTGGAAGAGAAACGACTCATATTTTAAAGGCAGCCATGAAAAATGTAATGAGAGCCATACCCTGATCTGCACCTACCCCAGTTTGCATTGGTGTAAGTCTGCTCCTTTGAAAGACTTTCTCTCCCTTTATAATCTCCCAGTGAGATGAGAATCAGGTCCGCAGCCTACCTGCCCATCCTTGCCATGATGATGATGAGAACGATAATGAAAAAATTAATGGACCTGGAGTCAGTATTAAAAATTGCTTGTCCCTAATACTAATTTTCCTCATGGCTGTGAAGCCCTCTTTTTGATGAGAAGAAAAACAGAACAGTTACCAGCTGTTCACATAATGACGAACACTAATAAGGGAAGACATGCATGTTAATGAGCTGGGGGAGGGGAATCAGAAGGGGCACTCATCAGTGTGCAGCTGTAAGTGCAAATCCTTCCTCTGAGTATTTTGGAAATCTGATGGAATGTTGGCATGTTACACTGGCAAATAGACTTGAAACTGAAATCAGTCCCAGGTAAGGAAAATAGCACTTCTAGAGTCTACTTTCAGCCCTGGACAGGTGCTCAGCCTGCCTTTCACCATGCCATTAACAGTATTAGGACAGGTATTCTCACCACATGCGTCATCTTCTAAAAAATTATTATTGCAGTCACAAATGAACAGTCAAACTGAGATGACCTCATGGGTCCAGCAGAGAACAACAAGTGAAGAGAGAGATGTGTGGATCAGAGCTGGTGGGAGAATAAGGATGGCCTTTGTATTCTCTGGTCTGTGTATCACACAAACAAATTGAAGCTAAAAAGGCTTGTCTGCACGCAGAGTTGTGGTGTCTTCTTTCAAAGAAGTGATTTAAACCTTGATGTAGTTTTTTCAGTGCAAAAGCCAGCAAAAATCAGTCCTCCCTTAGTTTAAACCCAGCATTTCATCAGGTTTGGGTCAGAGAAGCACAGGCTTATGCTGAAATAAACCATTCGGCCAAAGCAAAGTCTGCATCTAGGCTTACAGTACTCTAATTACCCCACCTCAATTATGCGAAGACAGGACATACTCCCAGGACTTGTAGGTGTAACACACATCAGGCTACCATAGCTGCAAATCCCCTGCTTGGAATTCACTTCCTCCAAATTTTCTGAAAGCAGCTGAAGAGGCATTAGGTTCTTGGAGGACCTCAGCAACAGAAGCCCTGCCAGCTTTATTAGAAGCTATATTTGTTCAATTTGTTCACACTGAATGATCTTGGGAGGCTAGATCATCCAAACTGAAAAATACAGATCTGGAGAACGAGGCCAACCTTAAAGAAAACCATGCTCTAGAGCTTTTGACCTGCTGAGGATTGCTTAGCCATGCTCACACGTGCCAATCCACAGATCCACAAATTATAGTCCTAAATAGCTGGAGGCAAGATTGCCAATATGAAGGACAGTGTTTGGTGCAAAACACAATAGGTAGTGTAAAACTGCATAGCTGGGTCAAAGCTGATTTACATCTAAATCTACATCTACACACTAAAAATGCCTTTGAGTTTTTAGATGTGTAAATAGGTCCTGACAAAAGCTCACTCATCAGGTTTTTATTTCTCAGTAGCAGACGTGGCACTTCAATCAGTACTGCAAGTTGTTATATCAGCCTCCATGTTGGGCTCAGATTGAACAGAAACTGCTAGGGACACGTTCTTTCCTGATTAATATGAAGACAGTCTTTTTCTTTTTTCTTTTTTTTTACTATTATAGCTGTGCTTCTACAAGAAAAATGTATGCCACACAGCAGTCAGCACTTCTCAGCAGGAAAAACTGAGACCAAGAACACAGAGATCTATGAAATCAGAGATGAAATGGAAAACATGACCAAGAGACATAAATTAAAAAAATAATTTAGAAAAAAATCAATTTCCTTGTAAGTACCACTTAGTCTCACAGAACACACTGAAATGAAATGCAAAACACGGAGTCCAACTCCATCAAGATGTAAAGGTTGCACAGTATGCAGGTTAGTGGCATCGTGTGAATTCATTTAACTCTGAAAAAGAGCTCAGAAAAATGAGTTCAGAAAAACGAGTTCAGAAAAACATATTCAGAAAAGTAAAGATTTCTGTTGCTTTTGCAAATGCCTGAATTTGAGAGATGTACTAATAATAGCATGAGGTGCATTTAGATGAAGCTGTAGATAATGAGAAAACCCATTGCCATTCTCTTGGTGAAATCAGTCTTTCCAAAATTTCTAGCACTCCTCCTACATGCAGAAGAAGGGCTTTCATTCTGCAGAAGCATGAAGGCAGAGATGTGTAAGTCACTCTTCCAATCTGAGAAAACCCAGGTCTCACGTCCCTCTGACCATCAGCCAAACAGGCAACTGAATTTTCAATTGTGCCTGCAATTATAAAGTGTTGAAACCACCAGATTGGTAATAACAGACTCTCTGCATACTTTCAGTCTGCCTCTACCTCAGCAACCTGTAATAGGCCATGTCAGGCCAGTGCAGAAATATTTTCTGCTCCTGGGAGATGTTGTGTGGGTGTGCTCCTCTGTGACATCACTCTGATCATAATCTCTACTTATGTGGCCATGTTAGAAATAAAGTGGTCTCCACCTTTTGCACTCCTGGTGATAATGTCAGTACCCTGCAGAAACAAGGCAATTGTATGCCAGTGCAAAGCTACAGCATGATCACTTTTGACATGAAACAACAAGGAACAGCATAGAGAAAATTCAGCACAGGAAATTTATCCAATGGGAGTTGCAGTTCTCAAGGCTGAAATTTGGTCAAATTCTTCCATATGTGCTGAAAACCTTATGGAGACTTTAACAGCCCAAAGAAGATCTTTGCACACGCTGGTGGGGCCTCCAGCATAAGACATGAACCTGCTGGAGCAGGTCCAGAGAAGGGCCACAGGACTGACCAGAGAGCTGTAGCACTTCTCATATGTGGAAAGGATGAGAGAGGTGGGGTTGTTCAGTTTGGAGAAGAGAAGGTCATGGGGAAACCTCCCACTACCTAAGTAGTAACCTCCAGGAAAGACGGGAGGGAGTGTAATTATCAGGGAGTTTAATTATAGGACAAGGGGGAATGACTTTGAACTGAAAGAGGGTAGGTTTATAACAGGTATCAGGAAGAATTCTTTACTGTGAGGGCATTGAGGCACTGGAAGACGGTACTCAGGGAAGCTGTGGATGCCCCATCCCTGGAAGTGTTCAAGGCCAGGTTGGATGGGGCTTTGAGCAACCTGGTCTAGTGGAAGGTTTCCTTGTCCATGGCAGGGTGTGAAACTAGGTGATCTTTAAGGTCCTTTTCAACTCAAACTATTTATGAACCTATGATTCTATTACATGAAAACAGTAGGTAGCTGATGTGCTTCTATTTAAAATCATAAAAGAGTCATTAATTCAATTGTTGCCACCACTTACTGCAGCTTCTTCAGCCTCATGTTCATGCACTGGTTGTAGCTGTATTGATGTAGAGTGCAGAGCAGATAGCATGGGAATCCCAGTGATGAAACATGTTCATCCAAGGAACAGCATGAGATTTTTGCTGTAGGCCAGAAGATGAGAATAGGAGACATGACTGGGGAGAGGGAAACTGAAGGCAAAAAATCTGATCCAGTTGCTTGCTTGCTAAATACATTGGTCCTGCACAGTAAAAGCTAGGGACTCTGGGAGTAAAGAGAGCATGAGAATATAACTATACATTAAATCATGAAGCAAAAAAACCTTCATTGAGATGACAGTGTTAGCACCATGCAGTTAAAGCAGTCAACAACTGGAAACTATGGTTCTTGCATTTCTGCAACACTTGAAGGCCTTACTGCAAGGATAACAATGTATTCTTTATGTTGATTTTCATTGTGATGTATCAATGTGCTCAGCCATGTTTTGGTTTTGGTTACTACCTCACATTCTGAGGATCTAGGGCTAGGAACGTATTTCTCTTCTTATTAATGCTAGCATAAATTCCAAGTAACTGTGTTGAACTCAAAGAGGCGTCATCATAAAAAAATCCCAACAAACAAACAGATGCAACCATCAATGAAAAAATATCCTATTCTTACATAATCAACAGAAACTTACAAGTGGCAAGTAGCTGGCAAAAAATACCATTCTGAAAGCCTAAAGTGAAGACTGTTATCCTTTTGCATAAAAGGATTTTTTACTCTAAATGAGTCTTATGGATTCCAAAATACACTTTCTAAAAACATTGCTAATTGTCAATTGAGTGACTCCAACTGAAGCCAGTAGAAAAATAATGCCACTGCAGCTGACAAGAGTTAGGTATTTCAAGGCTCTAGGCTGTTTTTAACAGTATGTAGAAGAATATAAAACATGTAGTTATTCAAAAGAAAGATACACAATCTGAAAAGTGCAGTGTTTTGAAAATAAGCAAGTATCCTGACACATGTAACACTGCTGCAATTTGGCCAGCACTATGATAACACCAAGTATTAGTGCATCTGTCACCCAAATGCTGAATACAAACAACTGAATACAAATGCTTTGTTTAGGTGAGCAAACATGGGGGATCTAAATCAATGACAATAGAAAGACCTTCCTTGGCTAATTGCAGTAGTGCAACATACATAGTTTGGCAGGAGGATGGTGCTGCAAAAGTAGAACTCAGTTTGGGATCATGCTGTTCCTGCAAAGCCTGATGTAACTATTTTAAGTCACAAAATGAGATTAGCTCAGTTCGTTAGAGCATGGTGCTAATAATGCCGGAGTTGTGGGTTTGATCCCCATATGGACCATCCACTTAAGAGCTGGTCTTGATAATCCTTCCAACTTGATAGTTGGGTCTTGATAGTCCCTTCCAACTCAGAGTATTCTGCAATTCTGTGAAATTTCTCCTCCAGCTTGAAGAGTTAGGGCATGTTTATGTGTGTGTAGACTTCTATACCAACACTGTATTGAGTTTGCATGGACAGATTTCGGTAGTAGGGGGGCTACAGGGGTGGCTTCTGTTAGAAACTGCCACAAGCTTCCCCCATGTCTGACAAAGCCAAAGTCAGCCGGCTCAGAGATGGACCTACTGCTGGCCAAGGTTGGGCCAATCAGAACTGGCAGTAAGGTGTCTCTGATAACAGATTTAAAAAGGAAAAAAGTTATTGTGCAGATGTAGCAGAGTGAGAATGTGGGAGAGGAACAGCTGTGCACACATCAAGGTCAGTGGAGAAGGATGGGGACAAGATGATCCAGGCACAAGACTCAGGATTCCCCTGCAGCCCGTGGTGCAGAACAGGTGAAGCAGGTGCGCCCATGGAGATCCACGGTGGGGCAGAGATCCAGCTGCAGCTCCTGGAGGAGTCCCACATCAGAGCAAGTGGATGCCTGAAAGGAGGCTGCGAACCTGTGGGAGGCCTTTGCTGGAGCAGGGTCCTGGCAGGGACCTGTGAGCTCATGAAGAGAGGAGCCCACACTGGAGCAGGTTTCCCGGTAGGACTTGTGACCCTGAGGGGGACCCACACTGGAGCAGGCTGTGCCTGAAGGACTGCACCCAGTGCAAAGGGACCCATGCTGGAGCAGTTAATGGAGAACTGCTGCCCGTAGGATGGACTCACACTGGAGAATTTTGTGGAGGACTGTCTCCTGTGGGAGGGACATCACACTGGAGCAGGGGAAGGACTCCCCTCCCTGAGCAGAGGCAGGAGCAACTTATGATGAACTGAACCTAAGCCCTATTCCCTGTCTCCATGCACAGGTAGGAAGTAGAGCTTGGAAAAGAGGCAGGGGTGTGGGGAAGGAGTTTTTAAGATTTTATCTTACTTTTCATTATCCTGCTCTGATTTTGTTAGTAATAAATTCAGTTAATATCCCCAAGTTCAGTCTGTCATGCCTGTGATGGTATTTGGTGAGCAACTTGTCCAGTTCCTTATCTCAGTCCATGACCCTTTGTTATATTTTCTCTCTCCCGTCCACTGTGGGTGCCTGGCATCCAGCTAGCATCAAATCACTACTTTGTTCCTGCAAAATCTGACACAACCATTTTGATTTCTCCTCCAGCTTGAAGAACTAGGGCACGTGTATATGTGTGTAGAGTTCTGTACCAACACCCAAGCCATTATCTATTTAATAACATTGACCTATGAGCTTCAGCAGCCAGGCCATTAGATGATGGCAGTCAGTGTGCACTCACTGAAGTCATGGTGAAATCCCAGTTGAGGCTCCTACCCTTACATTCCAGAATTTGTAGGTTGCTCTTTTGAGCTGTCAAACCCAGGCACACTGTCTATATCCATGTCTGGAGAACAGAAACTTGTTTCTTTCAAAGCAAAACAAATAAAAACTATGGTGAAGAAAATGACATGACTCATTAGTTAAAATCCCCCAAGAAAACACACTCTTTACCTAAATCAGTAGTGGCAGTTATTAATAATCCTGCCAGCTGTTACAGGAGGCCTTTGAAGTATCCTGAGATCTCAACTTAAAGATCTCCTGATAACGCATCTACCGCAGCACTTTAAAAATGAGCCTTACACTCAGTTAAGCCTTCTTAATATTTATTTGTAATGACTAAAATGATTTATCTAGGCTTCAACAGTTCATTAGTTTTAATGGTGGATACTGGGAATTGGCATATTACCATAGCCAGGTGTGAGCAGTGTCTAGGGGAATGAAAATACTTCACTGAATGCAAGTCACAGGACAGTGAGGAAAGAGGTGAGGATCATGCCACATGTCGTAGACAGTTGTTTAAACATTTTTGCAATGTTCCACCATCATTCAAATAACTACAAATAAACAGACTTGGAAGAATCAGCTAACCTTGGTTTTTGCAAAAGGCCTGAGGAAGAAGGAATGTAGCAGCTTGTTCATACTTCCAAAGTGTGGAAGGTTACAAGCTTAAAAACCACATTCAGTTTTCACTAAACTCTGGCTGCGGCAAAATTCAATGTAAATGGGCATTTCAGCAAGCAAGGTGCAGATTTCAACTGTCATCTTAAAGGCACGGTGTCTGTAGGGTGCCACACATACAGACATGGGAAAACAGATAAAGTAGAAGGTCACAGTCATCCTTCCCATGTATTTCTCCATCAAGTCAATGCATACAAAGAGTACCTCAGTTTGTAGAAAAGTCCCACATATTGCAAATTCATCAGAAAATACATCCTTCTTTAAATACACTTAAGACATATAGTGGATAAAGCTATTTTAAGGAACTTGTGTACTGTGAACAATTTCCAAGTTGAGTCTTTATTGTAAAAAGATAAAAGTCTCAAACAAAGCATTTATATGGCAAAACGAAAAATGGAACTACTGCATTAAAAAAAATCATTCCTTACAAGAACATCCCAGTTATACTCTCCTTCTCATCAAGTGCTTTAAACAGCTCTAAACTGATGGATAATTGTCCACCCAATTATCTTGTGGTCAACCTGAACAAACAGAAGAAGCCAACTTTCTAGTGCCCCTGGTTATCATGTTCCCATCACACTGACTTTGTGGTAGATAACAACTGCTCATGGTCAAATAACACACCCAGACAGAAGCTCTGCTCTCCCACGTCGATCGCAACCAAAAAACCCAAACCTCTTGCTCAACACAGGTCAGAAAGTCTCTCAGAAAGACCTCCAAACAGAAAACACACCCCAGATATGGCTCAGTGGGGTTTTTCCTGCCACTGTCTTTGTGGAGGATGAGTGGAGCTACATTACACTGAGCAACCATTCATTAATAGATAGTCTAATAGATAGTTGCATGCAGACATGCCTCTGAGCAAAAGTTTGGGAACACCAGGACTTTGCACAACATTACACAACAGAGAATGCCTCTTTAAAAAGCATGTGACAACATTTTAAAAAGCCAAAATGGTCCACTGCTGCGGAGATTGAAGAGGCACGGACTCTGCTGGGTGTTAGGAAGCAAAGACAACTTATTGTACAAGTTACCAGCGTTTTATAGTTTACTAGTCCTGGGCAAATCCATAGACTCAAAACCCCCTGCCCCTACTCCCATAGCAACACTATCGAGTCCTTGCAGATTCCCTCTTGTGGTGTCCTGGCTAACCATCCTTTTGTGCCAGAGGCTCAGGTCATGTCATCCTGTTCGTCCCATGTTTGCCTCTTGTTCTTGGTTTGGGCTTTGTTTTGTCTGTGCTTCTTGTTCTTGCCTTGAGTTTTTATCTGTCCCACAGCTTTCGTGGCACCAAGGCTAGAAGACCTGAGCAGCTATCAGCTTTTCTCGCTCTCTGGCTCCTGTCACACTTACTGACTGTACCACTTTTTTTTTTAACCTATTGTTTGTTATGCTCAGTAGAGGAATGCTGGACTTGCCAGCCTGCCAAGCAGTTTTCAAAACTGGTTCAATATTTACCATTCAGACTCATCACATGCTTATTGTTCTTGCAACTTAACCTCTGTTGGATCATGAATCCCAGCTTCAAGGATAGCTGGTGAAAGGTAAAGTGGACAGCAGATTTTTCCTTGCTGGCAAATCTTCTACTGCCCACTCTCCTTGGGCTTTTTGTTGGTTTTCTTGCTATTGTGAGTTCAAGACTTCTTTCTGTCTGCCTAATATGTCTGGGCCTCCACCCCTGCAATATCTAAATACCAATCAGTTCTTCACTGTGGTAATCACCGAGTTGCAAAGCAGCTGAGGTTGGGATGAACTGGTGGTCATCTTGTCCAACTTTCCTGCTCAAGAAGGGCTACATAGAAGTGGTTGCTTTTTGAATACCTCTAAAGAGGGGGAAAAATAGTATTATTTCCAGTGTGTAGCTAAACAATCAAACCAAAAGATTAAGGATTTGCCAAGGAAGTTACGGAACTGAAACTATAATTCTGATTCACAATAAACCTTACTCAACATCACTGGGCACTTTAAACTATTCCTGCCTGGAGGTGGTACAGGCTGAGTAAAGAGGATAAAAGGATGAATAAACAAGTCCAGTGAGGAATCTGATGGTGGTAACTTAAGTATCACAGTTTTACTTAATCAGCACACTGTTTTTTGATGTGTAGAAAGTAGCTAAATGAAGAAATCTGATGATCTAAAAGAAAAAAATTAGCCAGGGGAAACAACAAAGGAAGAAACAAAGAAAGCACTGAAGGAGGAAAATGTTGGAGGTAAGCAGGTTTTTGTGCAAGACTCAGGGTGCTACAAATTCTAGCTTGACAAACTGTGAACTTTTTAGTCCCATGAAGTCCGGCAGTTGAGGTTTGACCAAAGCACACCATCTGCAGTAGCAACCAGGCTTGACTGAAGACTACCAAGACAACACCAATCTACCATTGTCCTTGGACAGAAAAGGGAAGGAAGACGAAGACAGGGCCCAGGGAGCTTAAGGAGCAGGGACTGTAAGACCTTTTACAACAGACGGGGCAGGGCATGGCAAATTTTAAGTCAGCTTGATGTGAATAAGGTACTCTGAGACTACTGCAGTGCTGGCTCCCTTGGTGGGCCGCGCTGGCCCTTCCTGGCATGTCTTTATCAAGATCACTCCTGAGACGCCTCTCATTCATTCCTAGGAGCATTTGTAAGTCAAAATGTTAAAAAAAGTCATGTAGGTGTATTTTTAAACTACTATCTACGGCTGCCGTCTTCACTTGTCTGATTGTCCTCTGGTAAGGTGACGGATTCCCTGCTCCCTTCCCTCTTCCTCAGCTGCAGAGCAGCACATCAGCCGCAACCTCAAGCGTACATCCCAGCGCCCTTCCCTTGGCGAGCCCGGCGGGGCAGCCCCGGGCGGGGCGGTGCCGGCCGCGGCCGTGCCGGGCTGGGCGGGTCCCGCTCCGCTCTTCCCCCTGCGCCGTGAGACCACACAAGATGGCGGCAGCTCAGGGCCGCCGGGTCCGGGCGGGGCGGAGGCTCGCGGCCGGTGCCTGCGGCGGGAGCTGTTGCCGGGCCCGGCTCGCTGCGCGGCCTCCTCGGCACAGCGCAGGGAGCTAGACCGTGACCCACATTTCTTCCCATGCACTACTAAACGAGGAGCTGCAGGAGCGGCAGGAGAGGCAGCGTGTGTACTGCTTGCAGCGCTGAAATGACACCGGGACACTTGGGCACGGACGGAGGACAGCGGGTGGTGCGCTGAAGGGCTGAACCAGGATCACTGCTGCTGAAACCCGTACGCAGGTATGTTCATCAACAGAGAGACACTCCTGGATTAAAATAAGGTGCAGATGAAACCCTCAGTTTAGAAATCAGAACTCGCAGAGAAAAAAAAAAATCCCACACTGAAAGCTCACAGTACTTGGAAAAAGACTACACAGAAAAAAATCCGTTGGAATGCACCTTTCAGTACGTCTTGTTGGTAACCAGGATGCTGGTTTTGACCTCTCTTCCTGCTGCTGTGAAGGATTTGTTACCTGCTGGCATAAAGCCCCAGTCAGGTACCCTTCACACAACCAGCTGCAGCAGCTTTGCTCGAACAAACATTTCAGTTTCATCCTATGGTATGTTTTGTAAAAACGGTTCATACGCAGATAGTTCAGGGCCTCTGCTGGCATAGGTGTTTTGTTCAGTGTCTTTTGCACAACACTGGTTGCACTCCGTGTCTTTATGTGTCAGCTGGATTGTTCAGCACTTAAGAATGTACCTACTATTCTTTGTTTATTTTAAATTTCAGAAATACGCTTGCTAAGTTGGCAAAATTCACTGTTAGGACTACAGAAAATAGTTTGTTTATATAAACAGATTGATTTTATCCTTAAGAACTTTAGGATTATACTTACTCACTAGCAGTATTTATATGTAAAGCAAACTGCTAAAACTTGACTTTGGCTGTATAAAAACACAAGTCTAAGTATCCTAAGTTGGGGAAGACAGTGGGATGGTTGGAGGACTGAGAAGGTAAGACAGTTAAACTTTATGCTGTATCTTACTGGTTATAGCCTCCAAAATTATAATAGTGCAATGGCAACTCCTGTTCCCCTCCTGACATGAGGGAAAGCAGTACTGCATTTGCACATAAGGGTTGCACACCATTGGTGGTTTTCACCTCATTCATTTGTACTTAAAACTTTGCAAGAGGTCACTGAGGTAAAGGATGAAGTCATATTTAGCTCAGTACAAGTCTTCCTACTCAATAAAGGCACACAACTGCTTGATGAGGATTACTCAGACCTTACTTCCAGTTGTTTTGTTAACAATCTGTGTATTAATGGAACTGCTTTTTCCACTTCCCTAGGCAGCATCAAGAGAGAATATTTGTCACACCGACACTGAACCAAGACTAAGCTTCAGCCCTTTATATGGAACTGCTGAAAGAGGAAGATGCAGTACTGAAAGCAGTCAGTTTTGACTGCATGAGTCCATGCCTCTCACAGAAGGCAAATGATGTCTTACTTCAAAAATTTCATGAAATGCAAACTCGGTGGTTCACTTTTCTTAGAGCTGTTATACATGAATAATTGGGGAGAGGGAAAGTTACGGTTCTTACTCACATCAAATTAAAACTTATAATTTGATTTACTCTGAAGACTGCAGAAGTAAAAAAAGAAAAAAAAGAGCCAAAATGTTCTTTTAGTATACAGTGATTTTTTCCTCTTACTAGCAGGAATAGCTTTTTAGATCAACGGTGAACTAAAACTTAATGAGTACAGAAAAGGACTTACAGAACAACATTTTTTCACAGCTAGAAAAGGATAGCCTCTGAAAATGTGAAGTTGCCAATAAAAAGGAATGCAACAGCAAAGTACATAATAGAGCAATACCTGTATATTATTGCAAGAGCAATAATACATGTCTGTCACTAAATCAGTAGACAACTAACTGCTTACAAAGGCAAACAGTAAACTAATTTTAGTTATGCTGCTCCAGGCATTGAGTGCGGATAACTGTACCTTCACCTCTGTCTGCAGAAGTAAGGTGTGCTTCAGGTTGTAAACTAGGGTGCATTTCAGGATTTAAATAATAGATTGGACCTTTTGCTTTATAGTGTATGCATCTAGATTAAGACAAATGGCTGGTAACTTGTTCTGGTTTTACTCCACAGTGCCTGCAAGATCTGGTAGGATGGTGAGAATACCATGTTTCCTTGGACAAGTATCAGAACTTAAACTTGAACAAAGTGGGATTAAATTTTACTCATTTTAGAAGAGCACTCCTATTCAACATACGGACAAGACAGTATGAAGAAGCACGCTGCTTAAATTGACAATGATTTATTGTGTTTAGGAACATTCAATAAATACCAGTCTTTTAGCTTAGTTTGGGAATCCTTCCCCATCGAAAATCAGTTGTTTGTGTTGGTTTTTTTTTCTGGCATAAACTCCATTGCCAGCAATGGATGTATCAGAAAAAGAGGTTAATAAATACAAACAGACAGCAGTTTTCTAAACATACCTCCTCTTTTAAAGGCATGATACAGATTTACTAAACAAATCTCAAACAAGTTCTTCACAGAAGAAAATTTTGCTACAAGCTGTCTCTGAACATTGTTTTCTTCACTAATGCTGGTAGTTTATTTCATGGAGTACAGTATTTATGAACAGTAATGTTGAATCATTTAAAACCAAGCTTTTTCCCCCTTTTCCTTTGCCACAGGTATGCTGAGACATGTAGCTAGTACTGAACTGTACGAATTTAAGAGTGGTGTGCCTCTTGTCGAGCATTTAATGGCAAACATGAAGAAACAGCACTATGGTACTAGGGATCTGGGGGATTTTTTTTTTTTAATCTTGATTTTTAATCACTGTTCAAATGTTAAAGGTATCATAACTAAATGTAACAGATGTTTTGTGTAATTTTCTGTAAATGTAAAAACACAATGGGAGATTCCTGCTTGTGACGAGAATAATTTTCAAGTACTTCAATTTGAATATCCCTCTAAACTCCATTCATTTCTTATTAAAAATGTGTATAAAAGCATGAAGACTACAGAAAACCAATTAACATAACAGAGTTAATCTTGAATAAGTTTTTCCACCACTGTATTTTACATATAACCAAACTCCTGCTTTAGCAAAAGCAAAAGGAATAAAAAATTCTCTCCCAACTATTTATACTCAAGAATTACCTTGCTGTGGGACTAGATACTTCAGTCTACAGTCCCTCTAACCCAAGGTGTACTCTTAGGTGTATCCCTTTGTGATTTAGGGTCTTGGAAGTTTTCAGCAAACCTCTCTCTTGCTTTATCCCAGTTCTTTTTATTCTTGCTCTGGACAAGCTGAACATCTTCAATTGAGGCTGGTCTCCTAGTACCCAAACCTGCATGCTTCTGATGTAACTCAAGTTGGATCTGTCAAATACATTAAATATTGTTGTAATTGCAAGTTAGGTATTCTAAATACTACAAATTCTGTTTTTCTAATACACATTTCACCCCCTGTCCCCAGGCAGCTCTCTTTCATGTTCTAATACACCTAGATCATATATAAACAATACCATGAAAATGACGTGTCAAATCACCACCTTTGGAACTATGATCTAGAGTGCTGAATTATGTCCCCTGCCACTAACACTACTGTGAAATACACCTCACTGAGTGAGCAGCATATGATTCCTATGCTGGCTAGTTTGACAACACAGGGCATGGAGTGGCTCTGAGCAGCATTACTGCCAAAAGACAACACATCTCTGGTGACAAAAATGGGACTAACGTGGCTGCCACAGAGACCCACAACTTGGTGGCTACAGTGACTTCAGCTGGCTTTTCCTCTCTAATGGCCCATCACCTAGCTTGATTTTTGTGCTACATCAGCCTCCGAGAAAGTGAAGAATTCCACCCTAAACCAATCTTAATTCACATCACTTATATTATTCCAGTTTTCCTCCAGACTTTGTATTCAAACATGAGATTACTAATTCAATGGCTAGAAGCTGTCTGTCTTCCTTTGCTTAGTTTTCTAACGGACACAGTCTAGTGAAGGGACAACACTACTGAAAAATTTCAAAATACCTCATTAGTCAAGGAAAATATAATTTGAGATTAATCCTACTGAGATGATTTCTTCCTAACCGGGGTTTTGAAACATGGCATAGTGAATAGTGGCATACAATTAGATACTTTTCACTACAAATACATTTCCATTATTTTAGTTTCAAGTGAAAACCAGAAAGACCTACTGGATCCTTCATGCCACCACCATCCTTTCCCAGGCCTTCCCCCTTCTTCCATCCCATCTTCTCCAACATTTTGTGTCCTTTGTTGCTGTTGCTGATTTCACTGCAAAGAAAGTTTAAGATAACTGATAAGCAAGAGTTAGAGAGTATAGAGTATGTTTTCAACTACTCAACAACAGAAATGTGCATACATATGCTGCTCTAGAAACCAGTAATTAATCCATCAAGAGCTATCCAGAAGATCCTTGCTACCTTTTGCAAGTTCCTGCAAGAATATCTTTGGTTAACAAGCCTCTGGTCAATATCAGCTTTCTTAAAACTCCAGAACTACTCGCTTGCTTTAGGAGTTAAAAGATACATCATGGGTAGCATGATTACACTAAGATAAATGCAGTAGCGCTGCCAAATCATCTTAATACACCTATTTCATCATCTCACACCTCCTTTTTTTAATTTACAGGCACCTACAAGTTCATGTTTCTTAAAAAAAAACCCCAACTACAGCTACAGAGGCAAAATAACAACAGAAGGAACATCAAATAAATACATGTCCTATGAGTGGCTGGATACTGACAGTGAGAGAAGCTGCAGGTGAAAAAGTCTGCATTTATATATACATATTACTGGGACTGAACACAAAAATGAAAATTGAGCCACTTGAAAAACAGACACTACTGAAGATGTCAGTAGTGCAGCTGGGGAGTTCTTTAAATTTTCGAGTTGGTAAGGAAGTGATCTATCTAAGCATCTTTATGGCCAAGCTAATTTCTGTATGGAAGGTGAGGAGTTAATAAATAAGACCATGTGAAATGGGAAGTGTGAAAGGTTAAAATTTTCTATCTCTCCTAACACAATATATACAGGTAATTTGTAATCTAACAAGCTGTATGCTAGTAACAAATTGATACTTATTTTATTATCATTTTTTTTAAGATTCACAAGAGAAAGACATGGGGGATACCTTTCCCATGCCCAACTTACATATGAACAGAAGCTGAACCATCATCTCTCTGGAAGGTTCCTTCACTTCCAATGGTCTCTCTGCGTTTTCCTGCTCTGTCTTTGTACTTTGGATTCTTCACTGCCTTGTTGTCTTCATACTCTGTGTTCTTTCCAAGCAGATTAAATTGCATCATGACAAAGAGGGTGGGGTTTAAATTCTTTATTTTTGGTAATTTCCCTTTTTCCCTCCAGAAGTATAGCAGCTTCAGCCTATTTCATTAATTCTAAATCTTATAACAAAATCTGTAGTCCTCACTTAGTATTTTCTTAGCCTGCAGGCATACCTTGTAAATCGCATTATTGCCATCATCATGTAATATTGTCAAATCCAGTAATTTCTCAGAAACTGTAAATAAAATAACAGATTCTCTTGAATCTTCTCTTGGTATAAAGAGTAAATCTCTCAATATTAAGCAGAAAACCATGTGGACATGCCACTGGCTTTTTATATAAACATTTATCCTGTTCCTCAGCAACTACTTTTTTTCAGAATAAATGACAGAATTAAGCATGTTTACAGATTCTGTATCAGTATTATTTTGGTACCTGAAGAATTTGATAGAAATTATGGCATTCTGTTTTCTACATTAATACTTAGTACAAATGCTGGAAGCAACCACATAGTTAAAATTATCTCTACACCAGAAGTAATTTGAATACATATATATTATATTGCCTGTATGTTCCTGTTGATATTCTTCTATGGACTTAAAAACCTGAAAAAATTCCTTCTTCCTTCCGTAATTTTTTCAGTTGCTTATTGTGTTTCCTTTCCAAATAAAAGATAGGACTGTGATTCAACTTACTCTGCAGAAATAAAAATAGAAGTGTCTTGCAAAATCTTAATTTCAAAAGGACTAGGAATCTTGTTGATCCTTTGAAAGGATCTTCCTTCTAATTTTCAATGGAACTTTCATGCCCTCTTACCATCATCTTTCTCTGTACAGGTTTGTAAAGAATAATAACTTAGTGTACAAAAGACAAACCAGGCTAGGTTTAAGGGCATTTGAAAACTTGGTTTATTTAACGAAGTCTATAGCTTAAAATAGGAATCACGAAGTAATTAAAAAAAAAAAAAAAAGTGGTAAGAACCACAAAAACTTAATCAACTTCTACTGTAAACTCACCTGTAAACCGTATTTTACCCGTATTTGTTTTAATGCTTTTCTTCTGACTAACTCTCTCTCTTCTTTGCTAAGTGCTGGACAAACTAAGAGGAAGAACACAGGATTCGATTTCTAATTACTAATGTAACAATGTTTTGAAACAAACAACAAATGTGAAAATTTTTGTTCCAACATAATTATACATAAGATACATATACCATGAAGAAAATACATCATTATATATAACTATTCCCAGTTGACGAGAAAATTATATGAAAATGGAACTAGTTATTATGTTTATAAAGTAAATAGCCATAACAAAAAATATACCCAGTGATAATATGACTAACCAGAAGGCTCCTTTTTCTTGTCCAGGCGAAGGTGTGCTCTAACTTGTCCTGGTTCACATCCATCACAAGTATCACTGCCGGGGTGAATATGAAAAGAAAGCACAGTTTCGCCAATCTTCACTTCATCTCCATGCTCCAGGACGTAGGGATCACATTTTGTTTTAGGCTACAGTAAAAGAAAAGTTTTGGCAGCCAAGTTACTCAACTACTCATGAAAGACATGAACTCTATTTTATGCACACTGCTTACAACTCAGTAATTCAGTATGGCCTCACAAATGTAGGCAAGTATTTTAACTACAGTGGGTATTTCACTCTAGCAACTGCAACCATAGTGAATTTTTCCTAGTATAACCAAACATTAAGCACTGTATGTGGCCCTAAAATCAGAAAGAAACCAAGGCAGGCCTTCATGTATGAAAGAAGACATACAATGGCATTGTAAGTGATTTGCCATAACATGTTTTAAATGGCCACAAGATTAGTTTTCTGCATTGTATAGAGCACTAAAACAATAGGTACTCACCTGGAGAATCTGATTTCCATTAACCACTGTTCCATTCTGACTGCCTTGATCCACAAGAACATAATTTTGCAAATCGTGGTCAAAATATACTTCTGCATGAAACTGACAAATAGAAGCCTAAGTTAAATGTTCTTGTCAAGCGAGTACTTCACAATTTAAATCTTATTTTAAGGTAAGATTTCAGAATGTATTTTGAGACCTTAAAAATGAGCAGCTCTGGTTTAATAGAGTATTTCACATCTTATGGTTTCATTCTTGTGCAATGTAAATGAACAAGCCACAATAGCATGAGCTAACATATACAGTTAATAATGTAACTGTTTTGTTCATACGATGATTCAGGACTGGACAACTATATTCTTCCAATGTGGCAAGTGTGATTTACTTAAAGAACTGCAAGATTCAGTAATAATAGCCTTTTAAACTGCTCTTGTCAATAACAGGCTTTTTGCTTTTACGGTATGTTATAGCATTGTCATTTAAAAAAAGATCTCGTTCTGCTTCCATTTACTTGGTCTTTCGTATCTGAAATAACTCCCTTAATGCCATGCTTTTGTAACTTTCACATAATTCACCCCCTCCTGCATCTTAATACCTAGGACAGAATCAGTACCAATCTTTTGCCGTTTCTTTCATCTCCTTTCTGATATTGAGACTAACAATCTATTTTTTTTGTCTTGTTGCAGTTCTATATAGGTATTGCTCCCAAGCCCACACAGACCAGAGAAAGCACAACTCCTGGCCAAATTAATAAAGAGGTGCACAACCTCCAGAAAAGGCCACTGAACAAACCAAAGTACCAACTTCTCCAGCCTACTAGAACTTCCAATAAAAGCAGTAAGTCTAGAAAAGTGTTTCAAATTTGACAATTTCAGGTAATTGAAGTTGCTGCTTTCAATTAAAAAAAAAAAAAATATATATATTTTGAAGGTTAGCTAGCATTTCTTACTAAATGGAATATTCCCATAATGATGGAGACTGACTAGTTCATTCAATACATATTTTATTTTCTACTTCTGTTTTACTGAATAGAACTAAAACTTCTTCTAAAGAGGCTAAATCTGCAGGGTGTAGCATTTTTTAAAATCTCACTTTCCACTCAAGAAAAGCAAACATCAAAGTTGTCCACAGCTAAAAAGTAAGAATACTATAGAAAACAAACTAATATGTAACTTTTTGTTTCCACAGATATATAATTTATCTTTTCACCTTTGACTCCTTCTCTGAAAAGTGAAATGACTTCTTATATAAACTGTCAGTACCTGCGAAGTACTAAACTGGTAACATTACAGAAAAGTAAAAGCCTTTTGGGTTTTTATTTGCCCAGTTTCAAACACACGCCTGAGAAAGTTATTAATAGCAGGGAAATATTTGCTCTGGAAATTATTCAGTATGATATACAGCAGCTGATTACTGAGAACTATCATTTAAAATAGACACAGCAAAGTGTGTTTCATGAGATACTTGCATTTACAGATGTTTTTAATTTTTTGTTTGGATGACACAACGTCAATCTATAGTTTTCTTTTATTATGAGTGCTATATTTAGGGTCTGTGTTGAAGTATTTAGCAAAACAGAGCACAGAATTTGTAACAGAACAAGAATTTCCATTCAATCTACCACTGAAAGGAATTCTGTTAATTTTTCAAACTCCCTCTACATCATTTCCACAGTTGCTTAAAGAAAAAGAAAGTAAACTATTTTGCTCTGAGCATACTGCAAGGACTGCTTTACTTGGTAACAAAATTCTTACTATCTGACATCAAAATTTTATATACCATTAGTACTTAACAGGGTTTTTCCTCAAGTTCAATAACTATAAAATTCAAGATTCAAAATATAACTTTTTTACTGTGCATTACACTAGTAGATTAGCAGAACTCCAATTTTAGAAGAGTATTTGGCTTTTCTAGACTTTGAAAACATGCTGTTGTTTGTGTTAAGCTCCCATTCAGTAAAATAGTGTGTGTTTTCTTTTTTTCTAAATTCAAGTCTGGCTAAACCCATATCTCATTCTGAAAGTTCTTTCAAAAAATTAACATGATTTTCCAAATTTAAAGCCATAAAATCTAAAGCTTAATTCATACATTTATGTCTTTTGATCTACCTTTCAGCAGACATGAACAAGAATTACCTTACTGACTCCAACTTCAGGAATCTGAAGTGTGTGTCCAACATCTTTTTCTCTGGAAAGGCAAGTTGATATACAAATCACAACAAAGTAGAAATACGTCTTGTGTGGCTTATAAAAGGTGTATTTCCGTTGAACCGTAATATAGTATTTCTCTTCTAAGCTATTAGGAATTTTTACAGATACAAAACATTGTATTGCTATATACACAATGTAAAGACTTGCTTCAGGTCCCTTCTGCCATTTGTATAAACTATACCAAGCAGGTGATTAGTAAGTGATCAAATGGTACCATTAAATTCTTATCTATAAACCTGACATTTCTATCTGAACTGTCATGCAGTGCCTGTAAGTAACAGTCTGAACTCTGCATCCTTCAGGCTCTTCAGTGTATCTTGGCATCAATCCTCAACAGTGAAGTTAAATTCTTGGTCGCATTAGGCAGGCAATACAAGTAAAGAAAGAGTAATCTGTACAGGGTGGGTTTTGGTTGGTCTACATTTTTTGTTATTAAAACACTGTAGCAGGAAGAAGGGATTTGTGTATTATTATTATTGTATTATTATACTGTATTATTATTATTATTGTGTATTACATTCTTATACTAAGGGATTAAGAAGCAATGCAGCTAGTAAAAGCCCTATATGCAAATTCAAAGTAGAGTTGTCTGTTCATCTTCACATACATGGAGTTCACCTTTAAGAGCAAATCAAAACACATCTATCAGCATTAGATAGAAACAGCTTTTCCAGGGTGAGGTTTTTAGTAAGCATGGAAAAAGCTTTACATCATCATTAAATTCATCATCCACAATGAACAGATCAGATTTAGAACTGTAAGAATACAGTCTAGCACAAACCAACTTACTTTTCTAAAGCCCATGAACAAACCCTACTGAAATCTGAATGTGTGAGGAAGTCCAGGATATTCTTCCTTGTGATCCTGAATTTCTGAAGGGCGTTTTTCCATTTTTGAAAAAAGTACTTTAGTGGCCTGGAACAAAATTTACTTACTTTCTAGGAAACAAGTTTTCAAAGAAGGACTTGCAGCTGTGCTGCCACTGGGGCTTGCTCACAAGATCGAGTTGCCACTAACAAATTTTCAGGTCTGCTGAGCTGTACTAACTGTGTATACTGTTATGTTATCACGACAACATGCTGTTATGTGACCTGACTTGAATTTCTTACTGTGGACTAACCAAACTCAAGAGAACCTCACAACTGCTGCAGCCTAGGAACACAAGCATGAAGAGTAGTGTTAAGTGCTTTCCACAGCTGTCAAAGTGAGGTTGTTTCAGATAGAAAAATATATATATATATAAAAAGTTTCATTCTGTTTTACCTTCCAATTGTAGCAGACTTCACAGCAGTGATAATATAAAGTGACCCAGTCTGTAGAACTGGTGATCTTATTACAATTACTCTGATACAAGGAGGCCAGATCTTTTCTTCATCTATAATTGTATAGAAAAAAAACCCCACCACCATTAGTACCAACAAATTACAGTTTTAACTTTATCGTCCATAGTTTTTAAAAAACTGAAAAACATTCCGGCATTACCTAGCAGAATAATATGCAACTTTCATAAAAAGAAATGTGTAACCACATCTGAGAGAAAACTTTGATGAGATTATTGTTTCAAAGGCTTTCTGACTGCACATCAAAGTATTACAAATGTTTTCCTAATTCTAGTTATTTATATATGGACAAGTCTTTAGTTACAGCAGTAAAATATATATACATTCACAAAATTTACTAGTATATTGTAATTTATGGATCATTAATTGTAACAGATTAGAAAACAATTTTACTTTGAGAAAAGGCAGCACCTTTCTGTTCACCACATCACAGACCTCCTGCATATCAAACTTTATATATGACAATTTCTATGTCAAGTGTATTTTTACCAGTTTTTTCTCTTAGGAGCACTATTCATCAACATGGATTAGAAAAAATAATAGACAGACCCTACAGATGCATATGCTTTTTTGCATCATTATCCATTAAAATACTATATTCTAACAGCTGTATGAATTTTGTACTTGGATGTACATTTGTAGAAACAGTCTCCAATGATCTCAGCTAGGAATAGATAGATGAGAAGACAAAACCTTTAAAGGTACTGGGGGAAGAGAAATGCTCCAGTTTTTGTTACTTCAGCATTACTGCAGCATTGGATATTAAGAAAAGACAATTTAGTCTGAAAGCCTGATGGTAGCAAGCACATTTTGGTTAGCATTAATCACTTAGAATCTGAGTAGTTAAGTAAAGTAATGAAAACATAAGAAACAAACTGACAATACAATACAGTTTTCTATAGGTTATATTTCATTCTGTGATTTGGCTTATCCTTTGCTCTGACTGGCTGCATCAAGCTTTTCACAGGTAACCTTCAATTTTTTTTTTAAGGACCTAGCAGAACACTTAGGTATAAAACAGCATACAGGTTTCCTGTCTATATCCATTTCTTACAAGTTGCCATTGGAATATAAACAAAATATGATTTCAACTAATACTCCATGTTGCTTTTCACCACAGTAGATCCATCTTGCATTCAACTGTACGTGATGGTTTACAAACAGTATCAGAAATACTGTATATTAATTTAAGAGAGTTAATACATAGAATTACTGTGAATTACTGGTCTAGAACCCCTGTTTTAGCAGCAGAGGTTCTTTTCTCCTTTCACTTTCCTAATCAAACCACATTTTTGCAATCCCAGAGGTTTCCACACAAGCACAGATGTTATACTCAAGAAACAGCTTTCATAAAAACACTACTACTTACTTTTGTGCAAGTGAAGAAAGGGAAAGAAATGCTGGTAACATACAGCACTTTTTAATTCAAAGTATCTCAAGTCAAATGCTTTTATATATTTTCTTTCAATTATCCAAACTGTAATTTTTTTAACAGGCTCCTGGAAAAATACAGTAATATCGTATATAATCCACAATAATTCACCTTCATTTTCTGAGTTTTCTGAATCACCAGTTTCTTCACTCGTTAATTCCTCCTCACTGTAGGCTTCACCCTCAGAATCTGTAATTTCACCTTCTTCTGGTTCACTCTCTGTGTCTGCTGTTCTACTGTGATCTGTATATGCTGCAGCATCTGGTGTACTTTTATAGGAATGTGAATTTATACTGTCTGTAGAAATTGATTCTTTGGCTGATAGACTGTTTCGTGGTTTTGTGTCCATTTTAGTCTTTTTTCTTACATTTGGAGACTCATCTTCTTCAGTAGAACTTACTTGCTCAGTGGTGGAAAAGCAACTCAGACTGTTAGATGACTTCTGCTCTTCTGTGTCCAAATCCTGGAGGGGAGTTATACAATGTTACAGTCTTTACACACTGAGTTTTGCTAAAGAATGCTGTTAGCCTGGAAGTAAATTCTTCACTTAGGAAGAATTATTTTTAGAACTATTAAGAAATAGTTAAATTTCCAGAAAGTTTTACACATGCAGTAGGCAGAACTTTTACATTTCAGTAAAAATATTTCCATATCTTATGTGACTGAGACCATCTTCTATTTGTGAACGTGTGACTGCCCTCCTCTTCTAAACTTCACTTATTCCTCTTCTAAACTTCACTCTTTTCTCACACTTTAGAAATGTTTAGAAACTTTAGAATCTTGTCCTCATTTTCAAATGCGTACAACATCACTTCAAATATTTTCCTATTTTGCTTTTATGACACTCACTTCTGTCCCTCTCTTATTCAATTCTTGCAACTTGCTTAGAAGGTCTTTAATTTATCTTCATTGTATCTTCCTCCTGTTTTTGTCTTCTTTTTTATTACCACGGTCTAGAATATCTGGAATGCCCACTCATGCTTCACCTATAGACCTGTTCTTCCTCCTTTCAAAAGTACATCTTTAAGAGAGTCTTTAATCAAGATAGCATAGAGGGTATAAGCTTAACTTCTGGTATGTGAAACAGTTCTACTAAAAATCCATTTTCTACTTCAAGAAACTTCTCAATTTCTCTACTGAATATCAGACAGATTGGATTATTACAGGTTCTTCCACTTCCACTTACTTCAGCATCAGAAAGAAAAAAAACCCCAACATTTTTTTAACTGAGAAATCTAAAATTTCATATTAATTTTTGCTAGAGTACCTTGAAAATGTAATTCTCAATCTAGTAGCTTGACAACTATCTTAGAAAAAAATAAAAAGGAAAAAAAGGAGGAAAAAAGAGAAAAATGAACAGAAGTGCCTTTAAAAGATAAAATCTCAGATTAAATTATGTGTCATTTTAAGTTTAGAGTGAATGCATTCAATTGCCTTGAATTGTACCAAATATTGCAATACAGCAGGTAAAAAATACCTCCTCGACTTCCTTCCGTGTGTTTCTATTTCAAGATACGTGAAATAACATGAATGTTAGCATCATGGAAATTAAACCACTTTCAGAATTGTAAAAATGCATCAGTGGCACAGACTAAGACAAACACAAGAATTCTTCTCAGCTGTTGGATAGGCCAGCGTACTTTTGAAACACTTTCAGTAAGACAGCAGGTTCTCAGGTAAAACCAGTGATTTTTAAAAAGGTTTTCATGCTTTAAGTGAAAGACTGTTGGTTTGTTCAGGGTTTCTCTATAATGCACTAGCCCTCCTCCCTGAATCCTCTAAATCCTTGAGCAGAAAGGAACAGGATTGCAAGGTCCCTGTGTAATGTCATTTATTTTAAACAAAAAGCATAGTAATCCTGCCAAAAGTAAGCCTACACAGTTTAGACATGTCAAACACATTACTTCCATTAGAAATATTTTTGGAAAATCTTATTTTCCCTTTTATGAGTTGTTTTTTCAGTGTATTTGTCTTTGTCTATATTTATGTTTGGTACGGGTACTAGATTGATACCAAACATACCAAGGTGTTCTGCAATCTAAAACATATTGCTTCTATAATACTGTAAACTAACAAAGTAGCTCAGGGTGTTCTAATCTAATCTAATCTGAAAACAAAGAAACTACACTATCTGCTCAAATCAGAAGCAAGGTGAAACAACACTTGACTGTGATGCACTAATGCCCAAGTACAATGGTCCAACCACTCAACTCAACTCCTTCTCCACAGTGAATCCCGTGATATCCCAGGATTTTTGGCATCATTTCAGGTATTTTAAACTAGAAAGTAAAAAGGTGCTGTTTCAAAGCCTGGCTACTAAAGACACACACTTGGTTCTGTGTTGAAAACAGGAATTTTTAGAACACTCTTATGAGCAGACTAAGGATTCCATTCATACATTCATTCTACAATTTTGTCAATATGACCATTAAGCCTCTTCTCAGCAGCTTCTGTATTTTTTCACTTTGCTACATTCAGCTGTTAAGAAAGCAAACTAAATAGTCAAGTTTGATAAAAATGCAGTCTTCACATTTAGAAAACTTTGTATGAAATAAGGATTTTAAAATTGAATATGGATCTTGACAAAGTGTATAAACATTAAGCATGAGGATACTGAATGAACCTTAAAGCATTTGAAAGGATCTTGTGGTGAAGAAATCCTTTTCCATTATGTATAAAATGTACTGGTTTTGGCTGGGGTAAAGCTAATTTTATTCACAGTGCCTAGTGTATGGCTGTGTTTTGGATTCGTGTTGAACACATGGTTGATAATACAGAGATGTTTTATTTATTACTAAGCAGGGCTTACACAAACCAAGGCCTCTTCTGCTTCTTGCACCACTCCACCAGTGAGGAGGCTGGGAGTGCACAAGGAGTTGGAAACAAGACACGACCCATCCAGCTAATCTCAACTGTCCACAGGGTATCCCATACCACATAGCATCATGCTTAGCAATTAACCCTAGGGATGGGACAAGGAAGCAGGAGGGATGTTGAGAGTTTGGCCTTTGTCTTCCCCAGTTACCATTACCTGTGCTGGAGCCCTGCTTTCCTGGGGATGGCTGAGCACCTGCCGGCCCAGCCAGGGAAGCAGTGAATCAGTTTCTTGCTTTCTTTTGCTTCTGCGCATGTGGCTGTATCTCAACCCACAAGTCCTCTTACTCCTATCCTTCCAATTCTCTCTCCAATCCTGCTGAAGGTGGAGTGAGTGAGCAGCTGCCTGGGGCTCAGCTGCTGGCTGGGGTTAAAGCATGGCCGACTACCAGTACTAACACAGTACACGTGTAGCACGTATTAAAGCGTAACTATGCAAACACCACCTAATGCCTTGCCTCCACATAGTCATTGCTTAAAAACCAGGAACTGGCAGTGAGCACAACATTTGGTAAATATTACCCTGAACAATGCAATAAATTCTAGCAATGCACTTGATTTCTCAATGAGTGACTAACTCTTCATCCCAAACTTGTGCTACGAGACACAAAGTATGCAAGTACATGCTCATTATAGCCATTTTTTACACCATGATATTAGGCACATACATTTTTTCAGTGTTGCTTTGCCCAATACATCTAAATAGTAGACTGACACCAACAGTCATGAGTTAGACATGGACTGACTCCATGTGACCCAGGTCTGAAAAACTTTCTATCACTGGGTATTACCACACTATCTCTGGGATTTTTCTCACTAAGCTGAGAGGTGTGATCAATCTGATCAATAATAAACTATTTTTTAATAGAGTTGAGTTGGTTCACATTTCTGCATCCCTGACCAAGTCAGGCAAAAGTGCTTTGAAATCAGGATTTTTATGTATCCCATCAGAACTGATCTTATAAGAATAACAAATCATGCTTATGTGAGTGGAATTGATGGTTTTACATAAAGAATAGGCCACAAACTACTGATTACAATGACCTTTTGAAATGCAGATTGTTCTACTTAGAAAATATATATTATCATTGTCATTGAACTGTTTTTCTGAAAAATTCAAAATATTTTAAGCATTTAAATATACTTTTTGCTTTACTGTTACAGAGCAAGATATTTTGTCTTTCAAAACTTCAATTTTTCTGTATTATGGCTGATCAACATCCATGTTCATGCAATTCTTCAGCATGCCTAAAAATCAGAACTTATTATTGTGAACATAGTTAGCTCAATTCTAAGAACTGCACTGTTTAAACTATTTTTTTCTAAATTTATTTTATACAAAACATAGAAATATAGACAAATACAACTTCTCAAATGTGTAGCCTGTTCTTTCTTGGTTTGCTAGAAGTTCAGTAGGTGATTTAACAGAACCATGGGTTCTCAAAACTCTTCTACAGGACTGAATAGTACATCTTTAGCACTGACTCTCTCAATTTGAAATACTAATCTGCAATTCAGTATTTTACTGAAAAAGTATTTTCAAACACTTAAAAATAGCTCTTTCACTCAAATGACTAAGCTTTCATGTGCTAAAACCATTTCACAAGTACTTCAGTTACTCTCATCCACCCTACACAATACTCAATTTTCCAGTGCAAAAAATCTAATTAAATGCCAGAAAAAAAAGCTCTTCCTACATCATACAGGAGCCATTTTATACACTGGTGGACAGCTCTGAAATATGGAGAACAGTAATTTACCTTACCTAAAGAATGAGTAGTTTCTTTAGTCCAGAGCCTTTATATTACACAGGGATGCTAAATACTTCTCTTCCCAAATATTCCAGAATGCCATCAAAGTTTTCTTCAGATGTTACTTACACAATATTTAAAATATATTTCAAAGCTACTTTTCAGGTGAATGGATTTTGATCAAATAGCTTAAAAAAAATATTAATTCCTTTAGGAAAAAATGTATCTAAACATCAATTACTAGATATTATTTTTCCTTTAATAAAAATATCAAGGTTAAAGGTAAACATCCGTGGACCAATGTGTTTGTTGTCTCAACTCTACCTTTACCAGAAGCTGCCAATCCAAAAGAAGAAATCCTCAGATTAGCCATGGTTTCTGTCAACTGACGTACCTAAAGATGGGATGAATATCAGCAAAAAGTAAACTACATGTGATGAAAAAAGTAAAAATCACTGCTTCAAGAGTTCTATGGGAAATACTACTGAAACTGCCTTGTCTCTCCTACAGAAGTAGCTACAATGTGTCTATAATGGAAAGAATATGTTAGAAGTTAATTTTGAATACCAATCTGAAATAGAATTTACTAGGTGGTACTTTGAAAATAAAAAAAAATTAAATTTAAAAACAATTTATGGGAAAAAATGGCATGTGTCAGACCTTCCTTCTAAATTTTGCTGTGTATTTCTAATGGTGCCAGTGGAGCAATTAGAACTGCAGGATCACTACTGCACAGTCTATTCTCCAAACTGTACGGAAGCCCTGGATCTTCACATTGGGCCAGGGATCCCATTATTATTTATGCCACCTTTTTTGCTTTTTAAACTTTTCCAAATTTACTTATTTAAGGGGGTTTTTTGTACAAGAGAAAATACCATGTTTCTTGTCCCACCTTTTTTCTAACCTACCCCTACAAAAAGATACCTGAACTAAACTATATGCCTAAAAGTTTCAAGGTATCCCACTAATCTTTTTATGTGACCTGCACAGGGGCTAATACTTCATCCTGGCAAAAAAAAAAATCCTGATTGTCTATTACAAGCAAGTAAGTAGAGATGGTATACTTTGTTTCATAAGTCAAAAGAAAACTATTTGTCATATATTCAGTTTAGTGACTGAAAAGAAAGGATTTCTTTAATGAAAGTTCTTGTATAAATTAGGAACATTCCCCAGGTGACAGCAAGTCCATGGTTCCCCCCACTACTGTTTTTTTACAATTTGAAGTACATTCATTTTAGCAGACACTTATGAGTATTTTCTTGTTTGGTAATTCAGCTTGTTGAAAATGCAACAATATTTTGGTATAGCCATAGCTACCAAAACCATAGCTACCAAAACCATCTACATAGAAACATATGCTTGATAATCTACACGCATAGCTGCTAAATTTCCTTATTTCTTGTATTTGGCAATTTTTAAGTAATACTAAATATCTATCAATATTTTTTTACATTTATTCCTTTAACTGAAAAAGAGAGAAAAAAAATTTAAGATTCTACAGCTAATTTAACTACAGCTGTCTTCCCCTGCTTCACATGGATAATCTTATAAACCACCTCAGCTTCCCCAAGAATTATAACGTTCAGGGGGTGTACATTGTTTCCAAAAGTACACCCTGGTTTCTTAACACTAGTGGTCCACAGCCCAGGCATTTAACCAGAACTTTCTCCTACCTGTACCACCTGTAGAAAAAGGAGGCAATGTTGGGACCATTTTTCAGGCTAGCAGCACAATTTAATAATTGATTGGGAAAAGCAGTAATGAGGTACTAGTCTTCAAAAGCATTGTCATAACTCTAATAAATTAAACAGTGTTCAGGGAAAGAAAGGGCAGAAGGCTGGGCAGTAAGTTTGGAGAAAAGCATTTCAATAGACAATGCTTCTACTACAAAGTCCTACTTAAAACCAGAGGTTTTTAGTTTTATTCTATTATGAACTAATTAGTGCCTTTGATAATACCAGACTAAACTGGACAACAATTATACTCCCAAAAAATACCATGCATCTATGCACTTGACTGTGCAGTTTATAAACTAAATTTTCAGTTTTATAACAGAAAAATATAATCTTTTATTTTAGCAAATCTGAATCTTTTATATTAATGTAACATAGATTTTTTAAGTGATTAATAACCACAGTACAAGAATAAAATGTCTTAGCTATGTAAACAATGTCAGCAAGGTACTTTTTTCTTCTAATGCCAGCACTGCATTTACAAAGAAGAGCGCTGACAAAAAGGCATTCTTTTATTTTGAAGTTGAAAATGGAGAGTGTTTTATGTTCCACTTCATATTCTCCCTGGTTTTGTTTAAAAATTATAAAAGGCCATGATTACTTCTTTAACATTGACCTTCACTCCCTGTTCACAGAAGGAAAGATCTGTGCACTAGAGTATACTTAAATGCTTTCCCTGTTACCGTGTTGGTCAAACAAATGAATTTACAAATAAAGCAAAGTACTCAGTTCACCATCAATAAAACACATGAGAAAAAACGGATGTTCACCTCCTACCTTGCGACTGTGAAGTCTCACAGAAAGGATTTGTTAACAAGACTATTTAAATAAAAATATCAGTATAAAGTAAGTTAAAGACAAACCTCTATTTCTAGTTTAATCAGATTACAGAAGCAGACTGTGATGGCATTCAAAAACGTAGTGAACATTATTAGCTAGGTCAGAGCTATACATGTCTAAGAACTTTTATAAACACTCTTGTTGGTTTAGGTAACAGTTCATTACAGAACTAAATTTAAGAGACTTATTAATCAGTTTATGATAAAGGTACTCCTACCAGTTTTTCATGTTTCTTTCCTGACACATGATGGATAAAGTTCTGTATTGACCAATGTCTTTTGAGAGTGGCAGAATGCTAATTTAGTATTTGCCCAGAGCAGGCCCAGAACCTGGGTGCTGCTAAAACGGCACTTCCATTGCATTAGCTCTCGTCTCTTAAGTCTAAAGAATCATTATACTTAGTGTTGCTAAGTATCCAGATCAAGTTTTCCAAATGGAAGGTTCATGTGAAGTTTCCTCAAGGAGTAAGAATTCCTGCATTAGCCACGATTTGCTTATAAAATGTGTTACCAGCCAACAACCACTATCCATTTAACCTAATTGCACTTTTCCTTAATGTAAATAGTTTCTATTTTCAAATCTTTCAGATGACCTCAATCCTGATTAAAAGTTTTTAACTGTGCACTGATGCTATGTGACTATTATGTACAGGTACCTGTACAGTAACATAATTATTTCAGATTTCAACCAATCTGCTTGTCTGAGGGCTACATAACGAAACTATGTAATGGTTAAAGCAATAGCTTTGAAGAATGCAAACCAAGAAATCAATATATTCAATTTTATCTCAACATAATAGAACAACTTGGCAGAACAGGACTCAACATTAATAAGACTGTTCATGAAGGAAGCGCTTCCTGAGGTTTAATAGCTGTGTTAGAACTTCTTGGTGTTTTAGAGTGAGTAATGTTTTTCAAGGCAGACACTATACACCACATGGTATGCTTTCTTAGCACTCAGAAAAATTTTGTAACTTAAAATACAAATTAATTACAATGAGCATTTATTAAGATGTACAGCTTATCCACACACTAACAACTATGAAAATACATTGACCAAGTAAAGTATCAATAGGAGAGCAGAATATGCAAAGAAATAGAACTCCAAGACACCAATCCCAAATGATAGCAGAGATACAGTAAAATGCCAGTGGACTAAGCTCTGGAATGCAGTCACAGAGAAAGGATTGTGCATAAGTGTATTTTCAAAATCTACACTTTTTTGATTCCTAATGTGAATCTGAAAAAAACCCAACTGAACAAAAAACCAACAAAAAATCACAAGCCAAAATCCCAAACCGAAGACGTTGCCACTAACACTTGATTTCTGACATAAATCCAACCCACACAACACTGAATTCATTCTCGTGTGCCTGCTAATCAAGAAACTTCACTGATACTCAGTTTTAGACTCCTTTACAGTTGGGTAGTAATAAAATAATATTGAAAAAGCAAGGGGATCCAAGTTAAAAGTTTCACCCTTAATCATTCAATGGGAAAGTTATTTGAAAGTAACTACATGTTAGCAACCTCCTGTATATAGTTTACATATGTTTAAATAGTTCAAAAAATAAGCATACATTCTCTGCATAAAACCAAGCCCCACAACCTGTAAGTTGCATCATGGACAAAAACCCAACAGATTTTGTATTTTCTCTCTGTCATTTCTGAAGTTACCTTATACTCATCTGCAGCAATCCACTCTGGTTCTTTTCTCTTCTTTTTCCCCTTTTTATCCTTGGTGTGCTTAGTACCAGAGGACTGGTAAGACTGCAGATCCACTCGTGAATGAAACTGGTATCGGCCGCTTTCCACATCACAGTAGTAATAAATTCCAGTTGCTGGGTCATAATACAGTTGGTTTTCCTTTATAAGAAATGAAGAACAATATTATCATCACTTCAGTAAATACACTGATCAAAGAAACATCTGATTAATAAAGAACCACATTTGAAGTTTGATAAAATGAATGAACTGTGGTGGCTTGATCCTGGATGGCTACCAGATGCCCATCCAACCACTTTGCCAATTCCCCTCCTCAACAAGACTGGGGAAGAAAATAAGATGAAAATCTCATAGGTCAAGACAGAGAGGTCACTATCATGGGCAAGCCAGATTCAACTTGGAAATATTTAAAATAGAGCTGGAAGATAAGGCCCAAATTAAAAACATGTCTCCCAGTCTCTTTTTTTTCACAAGTTCAGCTGTACCACTTCATCCCCAGCTTCTCAACCGGTCTTCCCCCACCTGAGTGCTGCAGGGAAATGAGGAGTAGAGGGGCTGAGATCTCTGCTGCAAATATTTCTCCCCTGCTCAGCTTGGGACCTTCAAGAACTGATTCAAGCATGGGTCCTCCACAGGTCACAGGAGCCCACAGCTCCTACCAGGAAGACCTACTCTGGGCTCTGGCCTGGGCTCTCCACAGGTCAGTTCCCTAAGGAGCTGCTTCTGTGTGGGATCCTCCATGGACTGTACTGTGAGTAGCTTCAGTGTGGTCCGCTCTACAGACTGCAGGAAATGGCCTGGTCTAGTACTTGGAGAACCTCCTCCTGTTCCTTCCTCTTTGGCCCTGGTGTTCACAGGGTTATTTTTCACACTCACCCCCACATACACACTGCAGTGTGCACAGTTATACCCTTTCTCACGCTGCTTTCAGAGAGGCACCACCAGCTTCTCTAATTGCTGTGCTGTGCCCTGCAGTGGAATCAGCCATGCCCAGGTAGCCCCTGGCCTCCTCCCACAGAGGCGACCTCTGCAGTCCCTGGCCCCATCATCAAAACTTTGCCAGTAAACACACTACAAGAACATTTCCTGTAATTCAGAACACTTACTGACCAAGAAAAGATACTATTTTGGATAATTGTACCATAAACTGTAATCTCTAGCCCCAAACATTTAGGTATAACTAAATCCACAAACTATGTCAAAAGCAATGCTATCCTTTTAAGACCTTAAAAATGAAGTCCAGAAGCATCCCGAAAATAAACAGTTGTGTACCTCACGCATTTTTTAAAGTTGAGTTGAATATAATACTGCAAACAAATTCTGTTTTCAGCACAGTACTGTATACGTATCTATCCATATATCTGTATACATATACACACCTCATAGGAGAAAAAGAAAACCTTGTCAAAAGCCATATAAAAATGTGTAACAAAAAGTAACCATTAAGAAGTTATGATCCATCATCTAATCTGTTTTTCTAAAGAAGTGTTTTCTTTCCTGTAGCATCAAACTAGTTGGTAACAGTACTCAAGTAAAAGCACAAACATTTTGTGTATTTTCTCTCAACATGTTTTTCCCTGTGGAGAAATAACTGACTTCAGAAATACGTCTTTTTCTAAACAAGACATCTTTAAGCTCAAGCTCTTACGTTTGAAAGAGTTACAGATCAGTTTTACAGCACAAAATTTCTACAATGCCAAGTAACTTAAAGATCTAGGAGACATCAAAAAGAACTGAATTAAAATCTAAATTTGTATCTTAGCCTGCTATCTTTAATTTGACTGAAATAATTAAAAAATTAATTAACAAACTTTTAACGCTATTTATCTTCAGTAACCTGTTTTTCAAAACGTAAGATCAGCTTGGATCTTAGTTCTTTGCTCATATCAACTTCTACTAACAAAACCTTTGCAATAGAGAAAAATGCCAAGCATTTTGGAAATGATCCTTACTGAATTGTAGTAGAATCCAGTGCTATGGTCATAATACAATCCTGTATTTTCATCATAAATAAATCCGGTTTGTGAAACAGCGGCCTCTGCAGCAGCTCTCAAGCTCTCTGCCAAAGAACCCTCTGGTACTGAAGTTTCTTCTGTCTCCTGATAACAGAAAGTAAGAAAGGTAAGGGCTCTGTGAACGTGGACTGTTTCAGAAGGCAAAAATCTGGCTGTAATTTACTGATAAACTCCTACTGATTTCAACAGGACCAAGACCTCAGCCTGTGTCTTTCATTTTATCCTGGCTTTACTCAAAAGTGATTCACATCAAAAATACACACAGAAAACATCTTTCAGAGCATTCCTAAGACAGATCTCTGCTCTCTGTTCCATTTCAGCTGCTAGATGCTAAGGCACAAACTCAGTTAAGCGAGTGACCTAAGAGAAGGCTGGAGAGCAGGGAAGAAAACCCACCACAAAATAAACAAACCCCACCAACAACGCTGTTCTCCTTATATGTTGCTTCCTCATGTCAATGGAAGAAAAAATACAAAGTACTATTTAAGAAAATCAGGATGGACATACTGGACACACTCTGCTGATAAAAAAGGTCCTGCTTCCAGGCTATGTGGGATATATGTGCCTTTCTACAAAAACTCAAACTCCAGAACACAAATCTAAGAGGATGATACACTTACTACATACTAAAAAGAGAACTAGTTTTGATGTACAAGGATATTATCAGCACCAGACTATCACAAAAAGTCATTTTGTACAAAGATGTCAGGATCACAAGCACATCTTTTAGATGGAATATTAACAGAGTACTGATTTCAAAACCAGTAAAACCCCAGACAGTCCAGAAAGAAACCTGTGAATTCTGGACGAAACTTTCCTCTTCCCCATCTTCAATAACTTCGATGCTATCCTTCCTTAGCGGAATATTAGCACCTGTCTCCGATTCTTCTGTGGAATTATGCTCAGTGCCTTCAGTCCCGTGACTGTGCTGCACTGGTAGTTCAGATGCACAATCTTGAGTATCAGTGTGATTGTAATAATTTTCATAGTAGTAATAATCTGCAGGGGGGAGGGGGGAAGAGAAAGAAAAGTTGAAGTTGCATAAATTAGCAATGCAGTATTTTACTAATGCAGTTTAAGGATGCCAAATCTTAAACTGGAAATTTATGCAAGTAGTCTAACAAAAATCAAATATTAGGTAGTGCCTCTACTTTGAATTTACTCTACTCTTACTGAACAAATTATGTCTTATTGTAATATACTTCAAAGATTGGTAAAGCATGCATGCTTGCAACATGAGATTACTACGTAATAAAGTACAATGGCATGAATTCTGCTAGTCCATGCCACATTTTATCCTGAATTAATGGCTTGAATAAGTAGGAAATAATCTGAAAGATAATGTCAAGTTACTGAGTTTAATTCAGCAAAGGATATAGACTTGAAATGTATTCTATATTACAAAATTTTCAAACTAAGATATTGTTCTAGATGCCCTTTTAAACAATCACCACCCTCTCTACCTGCTTGTGACCATGCAGCACAGTCCTCTGTCTGTACTTCTACACTAGACGTATCTTTCTCCTTTCTATTATGGATTTCTTTAGTGAGTTCTTCTACCTGAAAAAATAATTGCATGTTAAGAACACAATACTGTATTTTAGTGGTCTGCATCTCAGAAAAGAGAGTCAGCCTATTTTGCATTTCATAATTCAAACAAAACATAATGGCACCACAGGTGTTTGAAGTGATTTTGTTTGGCAGGAGATAATTTTGTACTTGAACGGCTGGCATAAAGAAACACATAATTTCTGCTCACAAAGGATCAGAGAAACTTAACTGAGGTTATTCCTAAATGCCCACCCTGTAAAGCTGCATTTCAAGCAATGACCACTGTTCCGTGGTGACATCTGTGGCATTTACAAACCCCAGAATGTTCTGAACTAGAAGGGATCCACAAGGATCAAGTCCAACTCTTGGCCCTGCATGGGACATCCCCAAGAATCACACCATGTGCCTGAGAGCATTGTCCAAACGCTTCCTGAGCTGTCAGGCTTGGTGCTGTGACCACTTCACTGGGGAACCTCTTGTTTTGCCCAAGCATCCCCAGTGTCAAGAACCTTTTTCTAATATCCAATCTAAAACTCCCCTGACACAACTTCAGGCCGTTCCCTCGGGCTCTGCCAGAGAGATCAGTGCTGTCCGCCTGCCTCCCCTCACAAGGAAGCTGTACACTGCGATGAGGGCTCCCATAAACTTCCCTGTTTTGTCAGAAGCATTTACAGGGTAGTCCTTCCACTCTTCCTTTACATCACACTTCGTTTAACAGACTTCTTTTCCTCTGCTACATGTAATCTTTCCTTCTGACTCCAAATCTAACCCTGCGGCAGAGAAGGCGTTACCATTCTCACCACCAAGGTCTGACTCGAGCCCTCAGACCGGCTCTGGCCGCCCGCAGGCCAGGAGAGCTCGGCTGGCTCCGGGAGCCGAGGGACCGGGTGGAACGGGCACGTCGAGTGGACGGGACAAGCGGAGCGCGGTCCGTGCAGCACCCGGTCGAGGGCTGGCGGCCGCGGGGGTTCCGTGCCGCCCGGGCCGGAGGGGGTGGAAGGGCCCGAGGCCGCGGTAACCGGGGCGGGGGGCCCTACCTGCCTCCTGAGCGCCTCGCCGCCCTCCCGCTCCCGGCGGTACAGGCGTTGGGTGCGCCGCAGCCGCCGCCGCGCCCGCTCCAGCTGCGCGCGGCACGCGCCTAGCTCCGCCTGCAACAACGCCGCCGCCGCCGCCGCCGCTGCCTCCCGCTCGCCCGGGTCTGCCCGGTTCTCGGCGCCCGGCGGCGAAGCCATGGCCGCCCGCGCGCCCCTGCGCCGCCGCCGCTGCTCAGCACCCGCCCTCCGCCCGCCCCGCGGCGCTGCCGCGGCCCCTCCCGCCGGCCCCGATCACGGCCATGGCGCCCGCCGGGCGCGAGGGCAGGAAGCTGCGCGGGGCACGCGCCGCCGCCGCACCGAGAGCTGTCCCCCGCGGGGCGGGAGCGCGGCGCGCGGCCCGGAAAGGCGGCGGGAGCAGCCGGAAGCGGCGCGCGCGGCAGTGCGCGTGCGCCCGGGAGAGGGCTCGGCTGCCGCGGGACGGGCGGAGCGCGGGGCCTCGTGGGGACGGCCCACACCGGGAGCGGGGGCTGCGGGGCTGCTCGCGGTCCAGCGGCAGCGGCGGGGGGAAGCTGAAAGGATGAGCAGCAGCCCCCAAAGGCGGGGCGGTCTCGGGGCCGGATGTGCTCGAATCTCTTCCGGACCTCCGCCGTCACCTGCGCTTACTCGTGCCCGGCAGAGTTGGCTGCTGGTAGTGGGCCTCAGGGTTCCAGCTGCATCATATAGCAGAATGAAAAGTAATTCTAGCGTGTACTTTCATACAAAAGTATGGCATATTTTTGTTCGTTTTTTTTTTTTTGTGCTTGTTTGTTGTTTGTTTTGGAATGGTGAGGGGGAAGCTTCTTGAGACTTCTCTTTCAACAGTGTGGCAAACCACGCCATATCCTGGCTAGAAAATTGCCGTGTCTGGAGGTTATTGCAGTTGGAGCCATTTAAACAGCATTCACAGTCAGTGCTGAGAGTTGCAGTACTGCAGCCCTGCATAAACTTCTGTTCCTGGTATTTCTCGAAGCAGCTGCAGAAGGTTCTTGGGTTTTCCCCCAGAGCCCCATCTCAAATACCATAATTTTTCAAACTTAGCCTCGCAAACTTCTTATTTGAAGTGTGCTTTCTCTGCTGATTGCAATGCTTCTCAGTTGTTAATAAACTCTCTGATACGCTCTGTTGCTTTTGTGTCTTGCTGCAGAAATGAGAAGTATATTGTAGTGGGTCATAGCCTAATAGCTTTAGATCTGGCAATATTAAATGTATTGCATACATGGACATCTACATCTGCCTTCAGGTATGTCCTGAATGATGCGTCACCTTTAGACTTTGGGTTTCATCAGGTTTCTTCAAGTAATGTATTCCATTTCATTTACATGCATATATTTTTAATATATTACATTTCCAAAAAGTAGTAAGTCCAAATACACCCTGAGTTCAAAAACCACAGTACCTGGCAGTGCTAACTTAAGAAGAATGCTACTGTTCAGTGCAAAGACATGGAGTCATGTGCTGTTCTGACTGGAAACCGCCAGAATCAAATGCCTGACTTCTGTAAGGCGGGCTACATGAGCAGGCAAGAAGCAAATCTACATCCGTCCATATCCTAACTCAAAGGAAATGGGAAAAAAATACATGTATTTTGTCCTCTCTAAAGCATTTTGTAAAAGGAAGTAAAGCTCTAGCATGGCCTGGAGATCCTAAGAGATACTAAAATAACTAACAGAGTTTTCAGATGTCAGTTTTGCTCTTCTGAAATTTCTCATTGGAAAGGTATATCTCATCAGTTGAGAATTAGTGTCTCTATCAAAAAAGTGTTTTATTTTGGGTAATGCTTTTATTTGTATCAGGATGGTTTTGCTTAATGTGTATAAGTAAAAAAGGACCTGAGCTGGAGGGAGATACTTCCTGAAAGAACAGATTTCATTCACTGCCCTGTGTTAAATTGCATTAAGTTTAGGGAATAGCACTATCTTCTTTTTAAAAGACTGGCCTTTGATTTGCAAGTTAAATATTCAATTGTAAAAGTAATGGATGTTGCAATTCAAGCAGTGAAAAGAAGATGAAAACTGAAGCTGGCACTTCAAACAGTGCCTGTTCCTAAAAGTTTGCATCAGATGATAATGGAGAGGGTGGTGATGTGCATCCCTGCCACCAAGCTGTCAGTGCCTCTGAATATGCCACTTTCCTACCCATGTTCTTAGTGCGCCCTTGACATAGACTGATGGACTGCTGTTGCAACCATCCTGTCCGTACTCCTCCTTGATTCTTTGGGATGGGGTAGTTGCACTTGGAAGTGCAGGTGGCATCCCAATCCAGCTAGACAGAAAACAGATGCCTAGCTCCTGCACCTTCTGATTAAAAGGAGGTGAGGATTTCAATCGCAGGGGCATTTGCCACCAAAGGACAGAGTACTGTGGAATAAAGATGAAGTGGTTGTAGGAAGTGGGGACAACAGGGCTGCTGAAATATAGGCTGTCTGGCTGTTGGGGAAGATGAAACAGGAAAGCCTTGGAAATATGATTGCCTGACAAAAGATTTTGGGAATATGAAAACTACAGGCAACATCGAAATGAAAGCCACTTTTGAAATACCAGGTCTTAGTTACTGAACAACTAGAAAACAATGGTATGGCCGACCGAAGTAATCCCCTCTTGATGGAACAATACCCTCTGCTTGCAAACAGGTCTAAGGGTCAGAGCAGACCCTACTAGCTCAGCAGAAGGGGTCCAAAGAGTAGTTTTTAGAAGTTAAGATGTAACACTCTATGGTAATATAAGAACTCTTATAGGCTGTATGTAAATGCTGTAGGATTTGTATCTTGTATTAGATTGGTTAGTGACAATTAGAATATTCAGTGCAGAAGATGATTTATTGTATTGTAACCAGGACTTCAGACATTCTCATTCTCATTCTCATTCTCATTCTCATTCTCACTTCTATTCATTCTCTCTTCTATTCATTCCTCTCTTCCACTTCTACTCTTGCTCCTTCTCTCTCTCTCTCTCTCTCTCTCACCCGTTCACTCTCTTGCTCTCTTGGGCCTGCTCAGAGCTGAGTCTACCAGCTCTGAGCAGTGCCCCAATACCCACGCCCTTTACAATAAACCGGCTGTGTCCCAAGACCTGCCTATAGAGATCTCTCGTCTCCATCCGTCACCGTCTACGTCCGGCCGTCCCGACTGGACCCCAGAACCCCTATAACCTACAGTCTGGCGCCCACCGTGATTGCCGAGCCCACACCCAGCACCTGCAGCCTGGCGCACAACGTGATTGAACGCCCGGTTCAGCTTTCTCCATCTGTAGGACTTTTCTCCATGGACGGTAACTAAAAGACCAGTTATAGCCACCTAGAACGTGTCGTGAGCACGGCATACCGATGCTGCGCATCGTAGTAGCTGGAGCTCTATAATTCTGCCGAGGCAGCCTTCGAGCACGGGGATTACCTGGAGCTCTTGGAGGGAATTGCCTGGCAGTCCTCGAGCACGGGCCGCCACTGCTGCGCAGCGGCCCCCTGGAGCTCTTTGAGGAGGTCTGCCGTATCACCCCTCGAGCACGGACACGCTGCTAAGCAGTGCTGACCGGAGCTCTGCGGAGGGAAATCTGCCGCACGCCCCGAGCACGGGCGAGTAGTGCTGAGCACCGCCCGCACTGCAGCTCAGTGCGGACCCACCCGTGAGGTCCTGAGCACGGAAAGCCGTTGCCAAGCGACGCCTGAAACCGGAGCTCTGGGAAAGGACCGAAAAGCGGCGTCCTGAGTGCTGAGTGGAGTGCCTGGCCAGCCCCCCACGACAGACATCTGAGTAAGGACGCTGCTCCTGCGACATCACCTAAGTGAGTATCATACTGGTCTAAAAAAATGGGACAAACCCACTCTGCCCATGACAGAGATCTCTATAAGCAACTTAAGCATTTACTTATAAGCTCTGGTCCAAGTCAGTTGCCTAAACACGAGCTAAAAAATCTTTTAGAATGGACCCGACTTAATTTCCCAAATGCTGACCGTTCAGCCGTCTTTACAAGAGACTTTTGGGACACAGTTGGAATTAAGCTCTTTAATAATATCTCCTACCGGGATATGGCAGCCGCACAGCTGCTCCCAGCTTGCAGAGCGCTGGTAGAGCTGTTTGCTGCGGTGGCGCCGCCTGCAGCAGTCACCCCGCCGAGCCCAGCTCCGGCTGCTAGTCCGCCCCTCGCCGTTGCGAGCCCGCAGCGGAGCACAGCCCCCGCCCCTCTGCCGGACCCCGTGGCTCCGATACCCGCGGTCCGGCTGACGCGCGCCGCCCCGCCCCCTGCGCTCGCGGCCCCCACGCCCGTTACCCCCGGCCCCAGCCACCCCACCGGACCCTACGGCCCCTCCCGCCCCTCCCGCCATCCCGTTCCTCCCCGCTGCCCCATCCCCCGCGGCCCCCGCTGCCCCATCCCCCGCGGCCCCCGCCTTCAGTGCCAGCGTCTCCGCAGCCCCGCCCCTTGCCCCTGCCCCTCCGTGCCCCCCCCCCGGTTCCGTCACCGCGGCTCCACCCCCCCCGCTGCCGTCATTGCTACCCCACCCCCCGCTGCTGACATCATGGTGGCCCCGCCCCCCGGCGGTACCCCGGCGGGGCCAGCGCCTACCCCCCTGCTACCTACGGGTGTTACCCCTCCCCCAGCCGCGCCGGTTATGGCCATGGCTGCCATTATAGCCGGCCCCCCCCAAAGCCAAGCGGCGACCCTTCTTCCAGCCCCCCAGGTCCCCCCCCCCCCACACGGTGCCGATGATAGCCATTGTTCCATCTGCGTCCATCGCTGCTGCGTCTTCACAGTCCCCTGCCGCTCCCGAAACACTGGTGCCCAGAGCGCCGGCCACGGCTGTCCTGCTGTCTCTGGCACCCCCTGTGCACGTTACCGCAGGAACCCTACCCCCCCCACCCTGCCGTTCAAGCGCACACAGCACGCCCCGAGCGGTCCCCCGGCCCTGTGGCGGCACAGCAGCCGCCTGTGTCTACTTCCGCTCCTCCTGCCGTTTCTGTGCGGTTCCCCAATCCCCGCACACCATCGCTTGTGCTGGGAGCGCCCCAGCTCCGCGAGCCACTTGATGCCGGTGCCGCGCTGCCTGCACGGAGGTCTGCAGTCTCCTCCGTTCCTGCCGCTGCTCCAGCCCCGCCTCCCGGCACCGCCGCCCCGCCACCACCCACCCCAGCCCAGTCTACAAGCTTCCAGCAGCAGCACGCCGCGATCCAGCCACCAGCCCTCCTGCCTCCCGCGACCGCAGCCCCAGCCCCTGGTTCTGCAGTCCTGCCATCTCCCGCTCTGCCCGAACCGCCCGCCACACGGACTGCTGCCCTTACAGCCTACCGCGCGGACCTGATGACGCAACACGCGCATGCGCAATTGCTGCAACTCCCGGACCAGTGGTATCAGTCCGCTCAGACTTCTCCAACCTCAGCACCGCTCCCGGAACCATCCGCGCATCTTCCCGCGACTCCGCCGCCTGCCTCCCTGCCTCCGCCGCCTGCCTCCCTGACTCCGCCGCCGCTTCCCGGAACCAACCCAAACAGCTCTGGTGTCCCCCCAGTGTTTGGGACAGACTTCTCAACTCAGAAAGAGACACTAAACCCTGAAGATTCGCCTGCATTAATCCCAAAAGTAGACAACCCCCAAAAATGTTTCAATAATTTTCAATTTACAGACTGGCATGAAATCAGACGCCAAATTTGCAAAGAGGAAAATCTAAATCCTTTAGCTATGCCTGTACTATTCAGCCAGCAAGCTGGTGGTCCCAGAACATGGCAAGCTATCCCACACCATGAGATTAAAGAATTGCAGAAAGCAATAAAGGACAGCGGTATCTGCTCTCCATACTTTAAGCAACTGCTGAAAAGTACCCTAGAAGGACATACACTTATACCAAATGACTGTAAAAATCTTGCTAGTATAATTCTCACAGACTCACAATATATGCTATGGGAACTCAAATGGAAGAGACTGCTTGCAGGGGTACTAGCCACTTATAAACAAAGTACTGACGCAGACCTTCGTACCCTTGTCATATCTAAGCTGACTGGTGACCATCCTGATGATCAAAATGACAATCAAATAAACTTACCCAAAACAGCATTAGATGACATCAAAAAGATGGCTCGCAAAGCCTTCTTGCAAATTCAGCCTGCAGGAAGTTTTGAGAAAGCCTATAATCTCATTAGCCAAGAGTTGTCTGAACCATTCACCACATTTGTGGACCGGGTCATCCAAGCAGCAGAATGGCAATGCAGCGACAACATAGCTCGCCCAATAATGATACGAGACATTATTGAAAATAATGCCAATGCGGAATGTAAAAAAGTTATCAAAACTTTGGGAAAAGAAAGACCCACAGTGCCTGAGATGATTGATGCCTGTAACAAAATAGGAGGTCCACAGCAGGTGGCAACTATACAAGCAAATGAACTTGGAAAAGCTCTAGGAGAAAAAATTGAGAGGGCTCTGACAGCTCAAACAGTACAAACAGCTGCACAGGCAGCACAAGCAGAAGCACGAGACCAAAAACTTACTGAAATCCTGGCTGCCTTGCATCTAAACCTCCAGCAACAAAGCAACACCGTGACTGTTATGCAAGCTGCTGTAACTTCAAGACCTTGCTATTTCTGTAAAAAACCCGGCCATATCATGAAGAACTGCCCAGAACTCAAAAAGGGTACACAAGCACCAGATCGCTGCCCTATCTGCAAGAAGGGAAAGCATTTTGCCTGGCAGTGTCGATCCAGACAAGATACAAATGGAAAACACAGTCCAAAAAACTCCAATACGAGCGCGCAATGCCATCGCGTGACGAAACAAGTAGTGGCACCCCAAACACCCAAGGTAAAATTTATGAATACCCCAACTCAGAACCACTTCGCTTCACCATCAGCGCAACTCCAAGTAATGACCCAGGCCTGCTACCCCCAGGGTCCCAGTGCACCTTGGCAACCTCCAAGCCAACAGCCTTTTTAAAGGATAATGGTTATGACTATATTTCAACAAGAATTACAGGTGCTTCACAAACTAGACAAGACTTTTTGGTTGTTGGTAAAGAGAGAAATAGCATCCTGGGACTGCTAGTTTTGCCTTGCGTAATATCTGCTAGCTGCAATGAAGAACTGCTAGTGCTAGCAAATGCCTGCCATCCCCCATTGTATATCCCACCTAGAACCCCTATAGCTATTGCCATAGCACTGCCCATGGGAACTGCGGAACAAATACCACCGCGCCGTTTCTAAGTTGCTCCTGAAAGTCCTGAGGTTCTATGGGTTCAACACATAAGTCAACAACGACCAATGCTAACTTGTGAATTGTCAAATGGTGGGATTCAAGTTAACATCAAGGGGATGATTGATACGGGGGCAGATGTTTCTGTTGTCTCTTATTATCATTGGCCGACAGATTGGAAATTAATAACCCCCCCAGGCGCTCTCACAGGCATTGGAGGTGTCACTCCATGCCTGCGGAGCGAATCTGTCATCAGTATTACAGGACCACAAGGGAAAAAGGCATTGATCCGTCCCTATGTAGTGCAGAAACCCATCACAGTGTGGGGAAGAGATTTGCTCTCTGAATGGGGAGCCAAAATTGAACTGGATTTTTCATAGGGGCCACTAAAGCACTCAGTACTTTAAAACTGACCTGGAAAACTGACACCCCTCTCTGGGTCGACCAGTGGTCCCTGCCAGATCATAAGCTGAGTGCCCTCAAAAAACTAGTGGCTGAACAACTGCAAAAAGGCCACATTAAACCCACTAACAGTCCCTGGAACTCACCTGTGTTTGTAATCCATAAGAAAACTTCTGACACGTGGCGATTGTTACATGATCTCAGAAAAATCAATGCAGTAATTGAAGACATGGACCCTCTCCAACCTGGCCTGCCCAGCCTTTCCATGATCCCAAGAAATTGGCCGCTTGTAATTATCGATCTAAAAGACTGTTTCTTCAACATCCCACTGCATCCAGACGATGCTCCTCGTTTTGCCTTTTCCGTTCCAAGTACAAACCTGCAAGAGCCGCTTCAAAGGTATCATTGGCTAGTCTTGCCTCAAGGCATGAAGAACTCACCGACTATTTGCCAACATTTTGTAGCCCGTGCTTTGTCCCCAGTCCGTGAGCAATTCCCGCAATCAGTTATTCTCCACTACATGGATGATTTGCTCATCGCAGCGTCAACACAAAAACAAATGGAAGAAACTCGTAACAGTGTTGTTGCTGAAATCAGAAAGGCTGGACTGGTGATCTCCGAATCAAAAATACAAGAGACTGCTCCCTGGAAATATCTAGGATGGAAACTAACAGAACAGTCTATTACACCTCAAAAAATACAAATTCGAACTGATGTTCATACCTTGCAGGACTTGCATCGGCTCTTAGGAGAAATCAATTGGGTCAGGCCTGTGCTAGGAATCACTAATGATGAACTTGCTCCACTCTTTGATTTATTGAGAGGAGACAGTGACATTAAATCCCCTAAATCTCTCACTCCTGAAGCTTGCAAGGCCCTGGAAAAAATTACTGACGCTCTGCAAAACAGGCAGGCACATCGCTGTATTCCTAACAAACCCTTTTTCCTTGCAGTTTTAGGAGAAAAGTTGAGACTGTACGGCCTCATTTTTCAATGGGATTCCTCTCAAATAGAACCGCTGTTGATAATTGAATGGGTTTTTCTCCCTTACAGGTCGCCAAAGACAATCCTCACACCTTTAGAAATGATGTCTCAAATCATCATCAAAGGCAGAGCAAGGCTTCTTTCAATAGCAGGTTGCGAATTTGCAATTATTTATTTGCCCATGATTAAATCTTATTTCGATTGGGCAATGCAAAAATCAGAAGACTTGATGTATGCCTTGCTCGATTTTCCAGGCGTTTGCTCTATTCATTACCCAGCACACGGATTAATCAAAGCTAAATTGTGCTACAAAGAAAAACCCCTAATCAGTGAAGAGCCTCTAAATGCGGTCACTATCTTCACTGATGGGTCAGGGCGAACACACAACTCTGTGGTCACATGGCAAAATAAAGATACTAAAGTCTGGAAGCAAGATGTTCAAAAAGTTGAAGGTTCTCCTCAAATTGTTGAATTGGCAGCTGTTGTAAGAGCTTTTCAGCTCTTTCCAGAACCTTTCAACCTAATCACTGACTCAGCATATGTTGCTGGTATTATTAAGAGGATTGAAGGATCAGTTTTAAAGGATGTGAACAACGACAAATTATGTCTTTGGCTCACCTGTCTCTACCAAATTTTATCACACAGAACTAACCCTTATTTCGTTTGCCACATTAGAGCTCATTCTGGTCTTCCAGGATTTATGGCAGAAGGAAACGCACGAGCTGATGCATTGGCATCAGCAGCATCTGATGGAGAAGTTGCAGCAGACATCGAAAATCCTACCTCGGTGTTTGCTACAACTACCTTGCCTAACACTATTGAACAAGCCAAATTAAGTCATGCGTTCTTTCACCAAAATGCACAGGCAATCAAACGAGATTTTCATATTACCCTAGAGCAAGCTCAAAATATTGTACGAGCATGCCCAAACTGCCAGCTTGTTCAACCTATCCCCTCCTCAGGAGCCACCAACCCACGGGGGTTGGAGAGCTTACAGAAATGGCAAACAGATGTCACTAAGTACCCCTCTTTTGGAAAACTTAAAAATATCCATGTCTCTGTCGATACATTCTCAAATGCAGTCTTCGCTTCTGTGCATACAGGAGAGACAGCTAAGCATGTTTGCCATCATTTTTCACAAGCTTTTTCCTATTTGGGTATCCCACAAGAAATTAAAACTGATAACGGTCCTTCGTATGTTTCACAAGAATTAGCTGCATTCTTAAATGACTGGGGTGTCCGCCATACATTTGGCATTCCCTACTCCCCCACGAGTCAAGGAATAATAGAAAGAACACATCAAACTCTAAAACGCATTTTAGATCAACAGAAAGGGGGAGAAGCCCAGGATACACCTCAAAGGAGGTTGAATAAGGCTTTGTATGTTTATAATTTTTTGAATAGCTCTGCAGAAGAGCCTGATCCCCCCATCTTCAGACATTTCTTAAACAACAAAAAAGCAAAACTGAAAGAGCACCCCCTAGTTTTAATCAAGAATCTAGAATCAGGAAAAATAGAAGGACCATACAATCTTATAACATGGGGGAAGGGGTTTGCATGTGTTTCCACAGGTGGAGAGCTCAAGTGGGTTCCAGCAAAAAACGTGAAGCCATACCACACATCAAAGCCTGCTGACGCCTCCACACCAGCCAGTGACCCTGCAAGTGGAAGCCAGGAAGCAAGCACCCAAACCTGAAGTACGCAGAATCACCAGAAGAAAGCGATCTGCCAAAAACAGCTCAAGAAAATAATGGAGCTTTCTCATCTGCGCGCGTGCATGTTGCTTTTATTCTTATGTTTTAGTTTTTGTAGCGAAGCTTTACCTGTAAATCAACCAAAGACAAATGTCTGGGTTGCTTTAGCCAAATCTGCAGGCTCCGATACCATCTGTCTATCTGACACAAGCCCTGACAAACCTTTTTCAACCTGTTTAGTTGGAATACCTTTACCAGAAGGTTTTGATAATGTTACTCTTGATAAGTACTGGCCATACGATGATCACATTTCTCCAACTACCAGCCATAAACACCAAACTTATATTGATAACTCTAAAATTGATAAATCTGACCTTCAAGAGCTAGAAATCCTAGGCTCATTAACTATGGATACCTGCTATTTCTTTCACTTTCTAGGAGAAAACGGTCCTCATTTAAATGTTACCCCATATCACCCAGCTTATAGCAATGTAACTTCTTGGTGCAACCAAGCTAAGCTTCTTATATATGATGAACCTCATGCAGATCGTTTTAACAAACTTCCTATTCGATTCCCTAGAGGAATTTGGCTCATCTGTGGAGACAGAGCCTGGCAAGGTATACCTTCAAAAATAGATGGTGGCCCTTGTGCTCTGGGACAACTTACAATTATTGCTCCCAGTGTCAAAGAAGTAATCAAAAAGAAAAACAGAAAAATTAGATCTTCCTGGGGACATCAGTATGAGAGCGACTGTGATAGTGACTTTCATCCTTGGAACTCTGAAAAATCAATTGTTGCGAGCATTTTTCTTCCTCAGTTAAGTTCCTCAATTGCACTAAAACAGTTAAACAAGTTGGGATGTTGGCTCAGCAAGGAGGTAAATGCCACCTCTACTATGATCAGTGATTTGTTAACTGATGAAGAGGCAGTCAGACATGCCACTTTACAAAATAGAGCTGCCATTGATTATCTTTTATTAGCACATGGGCATGGCTGTGAAGATTTTGAAGGATTATGCTGTATGAACTTATCCGATCATTCTGTTTCCATTCACAAACAGTTACAAAACCTAAGGGACCTAGCTAACCAAATTACAACAGATAACTCGTCTTGGCTAGACAGTTTGTTTGATGGTTGGAGCTTTGCACCCTGGCTAAGGGAACTCTGTAAAATAGGCTTGATTATTCTAGTAGTAATAATTATAGTTTTAGTAGCAGTACCTTGTATACTTCAGTGTGTGCAAAAAATGACGAGTAAGACTATGTCTAATATCTTAATTGTCCATCGAAAAGGGGGAGATGTTGGGGAAGATGAAACAGGAAAGCCTTGGAAATATGATTGCCTGACAAAAGATTTTGGGAATATGAAAACTACAGGCAACATCGAAATGAAAGCCACTTTTGAAATACCAGGTCTTAGTTACTGAACAACTAGAAAACAATGGTATGGCCGACTGAAGGTAATCCCCTCTTGATTGAACAATACCCTCTGCTTGCAAACAGGTCCAAGGGTCAGAGCAGACCCTACTAGCTCAGCAGAAGGGGTCCAAAGAGTAGTTTTTAGAAGTTAAGATGTAACACTCTATGGTAATATAAGAACTCTTATAGGCTGTATGTAAATGCTATAGGATTTGTATCTTGTATTAGATTGGTTAGTGACAATTAGAATATTCAGTGCAGAAGATGATTTATTGTATTGTAACCAGGACTTCAGACATTCTCATTCTCATTCTCATTCTCACTTCTATTCATTCTCTCTTCTATTCATTCCTCTCTTCCACTTCTACTCTTGCTCCTTCTCTCTCTCTCTCTCTCTCACCCGTTCACTCTCTTGCTCTCTTGGGCCTGCTCAGAGCTGAGTCTACCAGCTCTGAGCAGTGCCCCAATACCCACGCCCTTTACAATAAACTGGCTGTGTCCCAAGACCTGCCTATAGAGATCTCTCGTCTCCATCCGTCACCGTCTACGTCCGGCCGTCCCGACTGGACCCCTGAACCCCCATAACCTACATCTGGCAAGGGCATTATTTCCAGGGGAGCTCTCCTCACCAAACAGCCGTCACAAGCCCAGATCTCTTTGAAAGAGAATGCCACAGTGCATGTTGCCTGCACAAGCAAAATTCAGGAGCCCAAAGCTGTCAGAGAGGGCCTGGAGGTGTAGGAAGGGTGAAGACACAGAGCTCTGTTACTGTCTATTCTTTCCCTATACTGATGCTATGCAGGAACAACCAAGAGTTTCAGGAACATGTGCCAGCCCAGCATGCATGGCTCCAGGACTGCTCTCTCTGTTCCCTCATTCCCCTACCCCAGGGGAGGATGTGGTCCTCATCTATTGCTTTTTGCAGGTTCCTCCTTCTGAGGGGCAGTGCACAGAGGTGTGCTTGAAGCTATTCTTGCCATCGCATCTTCAAGGCATTGTCCCACCTCTGAAATGGTAAAGGCTGCTATGAGTATGATTACGTGTGTTCTCTATTGTAAAAATGAGCTTAAACGTAGTGATTCCAAATTCCTTGAGATTTGTAAGCTTGATGCTTGTAGTCGTGTATCTTTGTTTCTTGTCTTCTCTTTCTCCACGTGGGTGCCAACCCCACTGCACTTCAGGTTTTGGGGTAAATCTCTGGCTGCACTTTTCTGGTTTGAGGTTTCTTAGAAAGTGGTGATCATGAGCCTGTCAGACACTTGTTTCTAGCCTTGCAATGACATGGAGATTCTCGAGAAAATTCTTCAGATGGTGATAGCATATCTTGAGCTATGTATTTTCACAGGGAAATCCTCAAAAATATTCCTGGAACTTAATGGTTCTTTTATCATACCACATTTGATGAGGCAGTGACAAATGCCAAGTTCAGTGCCCTAAAAACCTATTTTAAGTAATAGTAGCACTACTGCACACATCACAACATACACATATATCTTAAAGAGAAGTCAGCTACTGGGAAATGAAAGAGAAAACCAGTTGAAGTAGATCAAGCTGCAGAGCTTTTCAGCAGGGAATCCAGAGATTTTCTTCCTTGTCAGCACCCTCCTTTTCATATGGATGTACATTACTTGAAAAATAGATGCTTCCAAACTTGATCTATGCTCTCTAGTGTGGTCCTAAGCTTTTTTAAGGTGGGAACATTGTCTAGAATGGCACTTATCAGAGAACAAATTCTTTAGTACATCCACTGGAGTCACATTGTCTACCTCTTGCCATGGTGCTGCTTTGAAGAAGGCAAATTGCCTGTGGGTAGATTAAAAGCTCCTTTGCTGTAATGTGGAGTTAAAACGACAGGAAAGCAGAATGTGTCATGCCAGAGATCTTCATGCAGTTCCTCAGAGCTTGGGCAGATCAGCTTTGCTCTGGTCTGGGGGTCCCAGCTGATCAGAGGTCCCAGCAGCATCCTCTCAGAGACGTGAGGAGTATTTCTGCAGAAAAGTAGCCCCAGAACACTGTATCCAAACAGAAGACAACTGGTCGGTGACCTGTGTTCTGATAAGTACTGATGATATTGTGGCACGAGGGTTTTCTCAAGCGGGATCAGTATGTGTTTGTGAGAGGCTGCAGGTACCAGCAAAAGGTCAGTAATTTTAGCTGGAATTCGTGCTGTGCAGACCGTTTCAGCCACTGTTGAGAGCACAGAGATTTCAGATAGAATCAGTGAACTACTTGCTACAATCTTACTGCAGCAACTTTGAACTGGTTTTAAGATACCAGTATTAATAAGGCTTTAAATTTTCTGCATGTGAGATTCCTTTTGTGCCTGCACCATGGGTGGCTGTCTCCCTTCACAGCATCTTAAGGCTTCTGGGTTCACACAGACGCCAACTGCATGTAGTAGACCTACCCATTGTCCTACTGCAAGGACAGGCTCCTCAGTTTGCAGCTGGGGATAATGGTCCCATGTTGAGGCATTTGAAAGTGAGACATCACAGCACACAGCACTGCAGAGCTTGAGCCCTGTGAACATATTTCCAGTATTCCTAGAACTTCTAACCTTGAGACATTCAAGGATAAGAATGTGAAGTGAACTCAGAAAATCCGAACTTGTCTAACCATGACTTCGTGCAGTGGTCCTTTTCCTCTTGCGTTTCCCTGTAAGGCAGGGATGTTAAAAGAAAATAGCTTTTACCACTAGGTGGCATTTAAGGATTGTGTTTGGTGGTGGTTGTGGTTTCGTTGGTGTGTTTTTGCTTTGTATTTGTTTTTCTTTTCTTTTTTGTGTGTGTTTTGTTTCTTTTTTTTGTTTGTTTGTTTTCGGTTTTATTTTTTTAATACCCTGAAACACAGTATTGAAAATTGCCTAACTAGGCAAAATGGATTGCTAACCTAGTTTCCTCTCTCCCTCCAGCTGTTGGAGAGAGTCACTGAAATTGGCTTTTGGCTATTCCTTGAGATGATCTAAGGGCTGCCAGCAGAGTAAAGGAACAGGACTTACCTGCTGTGTCTGTAGGAGTTGGTACCCTAGAGAGAGTGAATCACCTGCATCTGAGGGACAGCTTTTTTCCACCCTTCTCCTGAGGAATATCTGCTGCTGGGAGATATATCTATCCTTAGTGCTGTAGAGTGAACAGATACCTTAATCCAAAGGTCCAATGTCACAATGTTCTTTTCTGAACTTGCTATTGATGCAGAGGAATAAATATGGATGCGCCTTTCTTGCTGTACAAGAGATAACATTGCCTGCATTTTGTCATTGCCCCCTGAACAGCTTGTCTCAAACAGCACATGCACATTCAGAGCACGTGTGAGTCACCATCCACCTGCCAGCAGGGACAGGTCATGGGAACAGCATCAACCTAAACTCTTTCGCTTAGATGCTAACTTTGCTTACATGTTTTATAAAGGCTATTCAACACATTTTTTTTCAGTGGCATAAAGCTTCTAAACATCTGACATCTTTGCTTAGTGTTTGCAAATAAACTTTGACAACTTTGCTCAGCTGCAAAGGCAAAAATAGATTAATGCAGGTAAGAGTCAAAAGTAGTAAATGAGGACTGGTCTCTGAAGACAGCGGAGTTCAGTATCTGGGGCTCAGGCTGAAGATCCCAGAAAAAACATCATCATCATCATGCTAATGATGCCAAAATAGTTGCAGCTAACCCTCTCTGCAATGCTACATCCCCATCCCAGAAGGATCCCACTGGCATGACAATCATGGTGGATTTGTTAGCTTGTGTCATGCATGCCCCTTTGTCAGGGCAGCAGCAGGAGAGATAGTTCTTTCTTTTCTTGGGGTGTGGTGTTGTGGTGTCCAATGCCTGTCATGTGCTTGCACCCAAGGAGCATGCCTTCCCACTCTGCTCTTTCCAAGTACCTGTATGCAAACCCACTTCATCCTCTCCATCCACACTTCTGCACCAGCCTTGCTGACATGTCTCCTGCTCTTCACCCTGGCCTCTGGCAAACCTTAGGCTATCAATGGCCAGGCAACAACATAGAAGTATGTGGTTTGCCTGCACACTGCCTACAGGGCCTTTCTGTGCCTGTAGCATGCCCCAGAAACAAAGATGACAGTGCTTGTTGCAGGAAGAGAAACAGTCACACAGCAGTCACACAAGTCAATAAAAAGCAGATGGCTAAAACCAAGAAAACTGCCTGTGTGGGTTTTTTTATCACATGATAGCAGGGCAGAAAATGTGCCCATCTCTCCATGGCCGATCACACAGTAAGAACATCAAACAGGGTTTTACACCTGTTTGATCAGCAATGCTTAAATATTAGTAATTGCTAGTAATAACACTATAATACTTGTAGTATTATTTATTACACGTATTTGTGGAAGTTGCAGTATTCTCACTTCCTCTCATCATGCTACAGGTTGCATAATTTTTAAGTTCTGGTTTTAGTAAAGAATCAAAAGGAGCAAAAAATACTGGATGATGTGAAGGTGTGAATCTGAAACACTTAAACAAATGCTGGCAATTAAAAAGCTCTCCTTGAAGGAATTTTTCTTGCAAATGCAGTAATTTTCCATCTGGGTCATTGTGGGGGGAAAACAAGAAAAAGGCATAGTTTTGTGAGGGAAAATAGGAAGCAAAGTAAGCAAACTCATCACTGGGTTAATTAAACTGGCAGGTTTCTTCCTGACTCATATTTCTTCAGAAATTCTATAGGTGTATAATCTGTTAAAAAGTAGATGGAGTAGTGATCCCAAAACTGCTGTAGTCATTTATAGCCATAGACAGATGCATGGAACTATTCATATTGCAACATTATTAAGTTGAGGCTCTCATTAAGGACAAATCAGGGGTGACCTGTTTTAATATGCCATAATAATTCATATGCCATATGAATTACCTGAAATTCTGCTGGAAGCCTGATGAGTTAAAATTATCTCATAGCTTTATTATCTGAATTGGCGCCAAATGGAATTAAATCTAGTTAAAACAAAAAAAAAGTCAAATTTTAATATAATTATTATATCATTAAATGTGAACCAAATGCAACTCAACGTCCAGGCTATCAGTAGTTTTGATACTAAGCCAAATTTTTAATTTTTACATTTCTTTGGGTTGACATAGGCAATACATCTGATTTATCTAGTGCATAGGTTTTTTCTGCAAAAATTACCATCTTTTCTATTCTGTGATAAAGTAACATTTACGATTGTGGAGTTCTAGCTTTTTTCATTCTCGGCAGCCTCTTGAGTCTGATTCATTCCTCACATCCAGAACAGCTTCCATCCCTTTGGAATGGAACAAAAGTTGTGTCAGATAAGCAATGTTCAACATGATATCCTGTTCCCAATTATACCCCTATGATTTTCCTGTGGTTTCTCCTTCTGGGGGCCCATTAGTCCTGGAAGAGAACATTCAGGCTGTAGTATTTTCAGTCTGCCATGTAAAACAGGTCTTTCAGTATAAACTTTAAAACTGTAAATATACTGTCAGAATTTGTATCTGCATTTAACTTGTATTTTCATGTCACACACACACATGTGAATTGAAGAGGATTTAGGGCTTTTATCATGACAAATGCAGGGGTTTTTGAGTCACTCTGTTTAAAGGGGCTCTATTTATTCCCTTCACATAATCTTCATCAGAAATATTTATATTATTTACTGCAAAGAAGACACAATGCATGGCTAGGAACTTTGTCCACTCAAAGGGACATGCTGTACTTTGGGTCAATAGCTGAGGTTGAGCTCAACTCCAAACACGCTGCTGACAAGCCAGAGTAGGGAGATGTAGCAGGTGTTTCAGAGGGTTTGCTCTGCATGGTGGTGAAACTTGTGGTCTTTCTTGTTCCAGCACTCTGCTTAGTTGGCTTCCAAACATCAATAAATCACAAAATTCAGTGTTTCTTTATATGAGCAGAGCTCTGAAAAAGTTCTTTTCTTGCTGTGTGTTAGAAAAGTGCAGCGAGTAAGCAGGAATACATCTGTGTTTTGAAAACAGGAAGGCTAGCAGTGAAAATTCCACCAAGACCATGGTCTCAAAGCAGTCCTCAGTTCATACGGCTTTTTGTCTTCCCCAGAAGCTATTACAGTGTTTTCTTTCCACATGGAGATTCTTCTTACAAATCAGCTGCTTTGAAACCGTTGGGTTTACCAGACTCTTCTTTTTAATTGGCATCTCAGGGTGAGTATGTAAAGAAACATGTAGGAGAAGGTTGTTCCCGAGGTGGTAATGGCTACTTTTCTCTCTTTGCTAACACAAATACACCAAGTTCCTTTGCTAGAATTATCTTGAAATTGACTAGCCTATACTGTTTGTTTGCCATTATATTTTTCCCTTAAATTTCTGTTGAGATTTACATGTGCAAATAAACAAGTCACTACAAAATTTCTGTCTAGATCCCCATCAGCTGCAGAGCATGACAGCTGCCTCACTATTAACCACACTAAAACTCACTATTTGGACTTCTTATTCTCAGTCCAGAGTGCCAGTTTGCCTGCCCAGTTTTCGAGGAGTATGAGACTGGCTACAAGTGAGACCAACAGAAAGCCAAACTTATCACTGTTACTGCAGTTTTTGATATCTGATCTAGCTACTGAATTAGTGATGAAAACCAACTTTGAAAGAGTAGCAAAACTGAATGAAAGCCTAAATTATATATGAGGCTGCTAGCTTTTTTCTTTGTCTTTCTTCCCTCTTCCTTGCTGCTAGTGTTGCCTGTGCCAAGTCATTCAGCAGTCCTGTTTTGCACTGCAGATGGGGCACAAACACTTCTAGAAGTTGCTATTCATACCCACAATGATGTTCAGAACCCAGCTACTCATGTCAGAAATACTGTAGTATGAAAGTGTAATGCTACTCACTGTCATGCCTCTGTTCAAATGACTTCTTGGTCAGTAATCAGCCCCAGCATCATAATTCTGGTGAAAACATCTGTATTTTTCCTGTGCATAATGAGAGGGTTAAGGAGAAAATTTTATTACTATGTTGCCGGTATAAACTAATCACCTCTACCGTGAGGAACATACAAATAGCTTTTCAGATGAGAGGGGAAAAAAATCTGCCCTGTGCTAGCTAGATTTTTCAAGACATTTTAACAGCAAACAATTTATCTTTTGCCAAAGTAGCCAGGAGGGACAGAGAGATAAAAATACTGGATGACTTTGATGTAAAACTGGGCAAGAATTAGGAACTTATTAAACAGCTATAATGTACTGAGAAATAAATATATTCTCAAGCCATTAAAACTTTCAGAGGGGCTGGATGGCTGCCACTGGCAAAGGTCTGTGACACTGTTGCACACATCCTTGTCTAATAGCTCTTCAGAGAAAAGTGGAAAATTTCACAACACAAAAATTCTTGCTTATAATCAAGCATCTTGGACCACTTTGTTCCACAGCGTGGTGAAGTTTCCCCTGGCCACTTTGATCCTTTCTCTCTCGCGGGTCTTTCTGATACCCTTCGAGGTTATGTGAAGGAGCTGGGAGCTGGATTGCCAGGCCTGACTACAGGTGGTTACAGCTACTGGAAAAGATCTTCTCTGAAACGGTCAGGGCTGATACCTGAGGCCAGGCTAGCTTGTTCAAAAGCCATCATCAGCAGTTGGAAATCTGGGCCCTCAAGCCTGGATTTGGTGAACAAAAACTGCAAGGAAAGTCAGACCCTCTCACAGGAGTGGAGAACTGACAGAGCAGGTAAAGACCACAGCTGCAGCTACATCCTACATGGCCCCAGTCCTCAGCCTCTGCACAGTTTTTTGAGTGCCTCTGGCGTATGCAGAAATTGAATGGGGAAGGGAAAAGCAGGTCCTTGGTGGTTCTGTGCCCCTCATGCTCTCACCTTGGCATAGTCAGAGCCAAGAGGCACTGGCTCCTCTGCCAGCTGCCCACCACCCTAGGACAAGGGTGGCCAGTAGGGCCCTTCCTTCCTGTGCGGCAAGGCCCCAGGTACAGCCAGCATGATGTACAAGTGTGCTGTCCTGGGGAATTGTGCTCAGGAGTGTCCCCATGTGTGCTTGAATTTTATTAGTGTCACTGCAGCTGTACTGTATCACTATTCAGCCCCCTGCCAGCTTCTCCTCAGCTTCTGGAGTTACCCAAGCAAGCCTACCCTTCCCTGCTCTCGCATAGCTGTATGTGAATACTGAATGTGTGTGAGAGGACTCTTCAAGGCTCTTGTGCCTTTCCCTTCTTGAGACCAGTTTTCTTGAGATGTTGTGGTAAAATTTTGAGATCAATGAGATTTCTTTCAGGGATTTTTAACGGAATTTGCAGGGGGGGAGTATTTGAGTACTCATGTGGGCTGCTGAGATGCTCTGTTTCTCAGAGAAAAGATCTTGTCATTAGGATGATGTCCAAGATCTGGTGGCCATGAAGAATTGCAGCTCAGACCAGAGCACAGCACGGTTTTGTCTTTGGACTCAGGAAATATCTGTCTTCATCCATCATCTGTGACTAACCCTGGGTTTTATGTAAAGAACTGTAGTTCTCCCTAGCTTTTTAACCTCAAAACATTGCAGACCAACCAGGGACTAACTTGCTTTAAATAATTAGCATATTCTTGTATGCATACATTCCAGTTCTTCACTCAAGGAAAACCAATAAATTACTTTTAGCTGGGATAGATTTAAGGTAGAGCTAGCTCTTGCTGCTGCCTTTGATGTACTTGGATCTGGTCCATGCACGGAAATGTAATTTAACTTGGGCAGGTATCACAGTACCACAGCTGAACCACTCTTAGAACTGGTAACAGACACCACCAGGGCTAGCACTGTGCTTTGTAAATAAACCTGCTTGCTAGCAACCACTCTATAAATCGCTAATGCAAGGCACACTGTACGGCACAGATAAAGCTTCAGAGGCGGATCTTATAAAGCATCCAGCACACACAGGGAGCAGCTGCGATATCCTTTCAGTTGCTCCCTAACCAGATTAGAAGGCCCATGCTGAAGTATTGAAGGCATGTGACAGACTGTGAGTCTGTCTTCTGCCTTTACCTAGTAGTTTAAGCACATTGTGAAAAGTTTTGTGTATTTCCCTTCAAACAGCAGATGAAGTATGGAGTCACATATATGGATCTTATTTCTTTATCTCTACACAGAATTGGTATGTAAAGGTGGTGATATTCACAAAGGATTGTCATTCAGAGTTGTCCTGTGAATAAAATAGAAACTTCTTAGTATGTAAGTATATGGTGATTCTTAAGATACTTCAGAGATACCTGACTACAGTGGTTGAAAATATGAAAAATTGTTCTGGTCTGTTCAGAAAAACCTTTTGGTCCTGTGAGGTGCTGGTAGACTGCAGTGCAAGCACATGCTGCTGGCAGCATGGTTTTCCAAGGTGATATGAGCTTATTTCACCCCTCTGGGTGAGCCCCAGCCTGTGGCCTGTGAGCACAAATGGAACTGCAGCAGTTCTAATGGGGTCACAACAGGGTGAGTCATTTGATAGTCAGGCTTGAATTTTCTATCATAGCCAGAAAATATGCCAGTCACTGATTGAAAGAGGAGAAGAGAAGGGTGGGGCAGGATTTGGAGGGAAAAGGAAGTTCCTGTTTCTATAATCAGTGGCCTTTGGTGCACAAGGATCTTCCAGGTCACAAGAAATGAGAAGGAACAGTTTCCCTGAAATGTCCGATGTTGGGGAAGATGAAACAGGAAAGCCTTATAAATATGATTGCCTGACAAAAGATTTTGGGAATATGAAAACTACAGGCAACATCGAAATGAAAGCCACTTTTGAAATACCAAGTCTTAGTTACTGAACAACTAGAAAACAATGGTATGGCCAACTGAAGATAATCCCCTCTTGATGGAACAATACCCTCTGCTTGCAAGCAGGTCTAAGGGTCAGAGCAGACCCTACTAGCTCAGCAGAAGGGGTCCAAAGAGTAGTTTTTAGAAGTTAAGATGTAACACTCTATGGTAATATAAGAACTCTTATAGGCTGTATGTAAATGGTATAGGATTTGTATCTTGTATTAGATTGGTTAGTGACAATTAGAATATTCAGTGCAGAAGATGATTTATTGTATTGTAACCAGGACTTCAGACATTCCTTACTACTTCTTCCACTCCTGCTCTCACTTCCACTCCTGCTCTTACTTCCACTCTTGCTCTTACACTCTCTCTCTCTCTCTCTCTCACCCGTTTACTCTCTTGCTCTCTTGGGCCTGCTCAGAGCTGAGTCTGGCAGCTCTGAGCAGTGCCCCAATACCCAAGCCTTTTACAATAAACCGACTGTGTCCCAAGACCTGCCTATAGAGATCTCTCCGTCCCCGTCCCGACCGAACCCGCCCACAAAACCTACAGTCCGACAGATGCAGAAGATTGGCAGAAACCCAACAGAACAATACGTGGAAGAACACATCAGGGCTGAGTGAAGGTGCCTCTAGCTGAGAGAAGGCATACTCTACACATGTAGGGCATGAGCAGTCACTGCACATATCATACAAGCCCACACGATCCAGTGCAAACTGCTCTGTATGTACTAAGTTTACTGAAAACATTTGTTTCCATTATGTAAGATTCCAGCTCCAGACTGGTTTTTTTTTCCAAATAAAAATGCAGGGCATCTTCAAATCCATTTTAGCTATAAGAATTTTCAAATCTTTAATGTTCAGTTCTCCATGCAGATGCTATCAGCGCCTGTAACTCATGTTTTCACCCACCATGGTAGTGGGTCATGGTAGTGTTCCACAAGTTACACATTCTTCCCTATAGCCAAAAATTAACTTTGCTAATAAAATGCTTCATCCTGGAAAATCTGATCAAGTAAATGTCTTTCCCCCCAGTGTTTGTTCAATGAAATCCTTTACAATAAAAATTTTTAAAATTTAGAGCCTTGGAGGGTTCTTTAGGTGATGTTTCCCCTTGGAATCCATTAAGGCAACATTCACATTTTTCTGAGAAGGTTTTCAGGTGAAGTGAACCATAAGATTGCTCCCAAGTAAACATTCATCTCTACCTAGAAATGGCCTCATTACTCAGCAGGTTATACATTCATTACAGGTTCTCATCTCAAGAGCTTGCAGAGTCCCCTGGAGCCTCGTCTAAGTGTTTTAGCACTGGCAAAAATGGGTATTAATGATTGGACCTAATAGGGCCACATTGTAAGGTTTGATTTGAATGCCACTGAGTAACTGGGCCACCTGGAGCTGACCTGACTGAAAATGTCAGCACAGCATGTGACTATTGAGAGGGTTAGGCACTGCTGTTTCGATTAGTCATTTTATGACTCTGTACCTAAATCCATCCATTCAGCCGTTTTTGGGCTTAAAGCCAACCCCAGCTGCTCAGGCTGGGAACTGCCTTCTCTTAGGAAGACCAAAGGAAATTATTTGTGCTGTGTCTATTTGAATCAAAGATCAGGAGAGTTTCTTCCCATCACAAGTGAATTCAAGGCTGTGGGTGACAGGTAGGCCACCACTGTAGCTTATAATGACTCCAGTTAAATCCCCATCTGCATACTTTAATTGCAAAGTTTAAATTAGGATATTGTACAAAGAGGGTTCCAGACGCAGGTGTCTTGCTTTCTTAAAATAATCCTTAAAGAGCAGTCACATGCCTAAAGCTCTATGATGTGGTAAAACTTTTCTGTCAAGCCATGGCAGATACCAATGGGCTATGCAGTACTTGAATGCTAATCTGACTCCAACTTTAACACTTAAAAGATGCTGTCTCTTGAGATAGCCATTTCTGGAGTCATCCCTCTTATTCAGAAGTGTAGTTACACACACTAAATATAGCGATCAAAATTATAAATAAAGTGAATTTTGTGAATTGAATGAAGTCAGTTGTGGTGACTGATTTCAGAAAAATGTGTAGATCTCCACTTTTCAGCAACAATATCCTTACAGTCTGTGTCTGATTATGGGATTGAAGGAAAAGTCAAGTCATAAGGGACCTTCAGAGGTCATTAGAGCAAACTCCTGCCCAGAACAGAGTCAGCAATGAGGTCAAACCAGATTTTACAGGATTTGTCATGTTACTTCAATGTCCATCAGTCTCCGCAAGAGTTTTGATCCTTGCCCTCACCTTCTTTCCTCCTGCACAATCTGAGGATCACACACAGCAAGATGGTTGGACCCGATGATCTTGGAGGTCTTTTACAACCATAACGATTCTATGATTCTATGACAGTCTCCCAAGTTTGCGCTAAGTAATATTAATATATGTTTAATGTATATATGTATGTTGCAAATGCAGTGAGAGCTTAGACAAGTCCTGCCTTAGGCTTAGATTTATGGCAGTGGCTTTATTTGAGGTGACCTGCACCCCAAATTGCTCTCACTTGCAAGTTCTTGAAGATGGCCAATTAGGTCTATTATAAAATGAATTCTTTTTTGAGTAGACACAAGATTAACAGACAAAAGATTTTAATAAACTACTTACTACCCAGGATAAACAAAAGAACTACTAGTAGATACCTAAACAGTGCATGATAAAGGTATCTGTATTACAGCTAGTGAAGAAATAGTATAGATTTAGGAAATCAATATAATTTACCACCGAATTGATGATGGAGCACTTGACTTTCCTTTCACTCAGTTCCTGGGAAAGTAGCTGAAGACAGGCAACCTTGTTTTGAAGAGAGGTCCCCATACATTTCCAGGGAATGTGTGGAAGACTTCTGCTTTGTGGAAGTTTTGTGTAGCTTTTATAATTTGTAAAGTGTCTGCCAGTCTGAAATTCAAGGCTTATCTTTCTTCAATCTGCTCTCAAGGGGAGAGGTTTATTGTCAGCTGGGAATGCTACCTCCATGGCACCAGAGATAACTCACTACTGGACAGATATCCGGCTTGGGTTATCTCACCAATTAGCAGATTCATGTGAGGGGGAAAATGCCCTGAATTATTGCACGACCTGATAGACAGAAAAGATAAGCTCTTCTGGGGTAGAGAGGAAGTCGTGCTACAATATATTAGCAAAATACTGGGAAACAGAACCTGAAGTGCCTCTGTGCTCATTCATACCTAATTAAGTAGGTTCATTTCATCCTTAGTTTTGATTCTTGCCTCACCACCTTTCCTCAGCCAGAAAACAGGATCTCACAGAGCTGGGCTCTACTTCTGCATTAAAAAATATTTACAAAAATGTGCCAATTTTTGCCACATAGCTGTCACTGTAATATAATGTCTCAAAAATTATTTTTTTATATACAGCAGAATTATATTTCTGAGTTGAACACTAGTCACAGGTCTGTATCAACTGGCTTGCCAGCTCTTCCACATATGTCTTTTTTATGTTCTCAAATACAGACTTTCTTTTTTTGTGTGTATAATCAAAGATGTCTGTTGTTGATACTATAGCTTGTCAGTTGATTACAAGATTGTATGAATTTGCTACCCTATTTCAGTACATCATTATTTTTCCTTGGAAAGATCTTAAATAGATGATCTTACTCTTTTAGGCACTTTGGAGAGATACTTCCATTTATTAATCCATGAATGGTATATCTTTAATGAAATACCAGAAGAAACATTTCCAAATCATCACCACTTCTTCCTGTCTGTGCAGGAGTCAATCTTTGACCAAAAAGGAGAATGAACTCCACACTGAAGCAGCCTGGGTACCCTCCCCTCCTGCTTCAAAGATGCCTGCAAAGACATGGCTCCCAGATGCCTGCAAATAGTAATGCCAGAAGTTACCAGTGCTGGAAGTTAGGAGAAAGCAGTCACACAACTTCTTTTGCCTATTCTTCAGATTCTATTTACCAAACAAGCTCTCATCTTGGGCTGAAAGTATGACTCAGACTGATGTGAGAAAGTATTTCAAGAAGCTCATGAGTCTTAATCATTATACTCCACCAGATGTCAGGGAGCTCTCAAAGTTTTTCAGAGACAGAACTCCAGTTCTTATCCATCTGCTCAGGACTAATTAAAATATGGTCTGGACAAGACCAAGATGTATGTTGAATAACTTAGCATAGGAAGAAAAAGTGATAGCAAGGCAACTTCTGTGAAACAATTAGCCCCCTTCAGGCCACAAACATTCTGAACTGGCTTTTTGCCATCCTTTTGCACAGTAACTTTAACATGCAATCCTTTTGTCTCAGTGCTTATGAGGGATGTCTTTAAATAGTCCCACTGCTTTTAATATATATCTACGGACCCCAAAAATCCATTTTGGACAACCAAGGCTGAGCTGAGCTGCATTAGTGGCTTTTGCATAACTTTGCTGCATCGTGGTGCTGGCTGGTATGGAGAAGTGCTGTAGGTTTGTCACTGTGCAAAAGAAGACTGTGTTTATCATCATTGCCTAAAGGCAGGAAATATGGAAACAGCGTCCAGGAAAAACGGAACAATGGCTGAAACAATTAATCTAGTGGAATTGCATTCAAAAACAGAGTAATGGAGGGATAGTTTTTCTCTAACAGGAGTTAAAGAGGAGGCTTTTGTCTTTAATTGTTAGTGATAAATCAAATAATATACATTTTTTATGAATATCTGAGAGAGCAAGTAGTCATAATAGAAACCCTTACATAAAATCCAACTTCTAAATATAGAAATATGAAGGGTTGTTCAGCCTGGAGAAAAGGAGGCTCAGGGGACACTTTATCACTCTCTTCAACTACCTGAAAGAAGGTTGTAGCCAGGTGGGAGTTGGCTTTTTCTCCCAAGTAACAGGCATCAGGATGAGAGAAAATGGCCTCAAGTTGCACCAAGGGAAGCTTAACTGGATATTAGAAAAAATTTTTCTTGGAAGGAGTTGTGAAATATTGAAACAGGCTTTCCAGGGAAGTGGTGGAGTCACATCTCTGGAAAGTATTTAAAAGACACATAGATGTGGTGCTTGGTGTGTGGTTTAATGGTGGACTTGGAAGTGCTGGGCTGATGGTTGAATTTCATGATCTTAAGGGTCTTTTTCAACCTAAACAATTCTATGATGCTATGGTTCTAAATAACTATTCAAAGTGAAAACAATCTGTATTATTCCATACAGTGGTCTAAAAAAAGAAACATAAATCACAGAGAGTTCACGCTGAAATTTCTTTCCGGTGACTCAGATAGTTGTTTCCAGAAGAAGCCCCATACATAAAACGTATGATAAGAGAAACATAACTAATCATTTTTAAAACCCGTAAATTGTAGAGACACATTTCCCCCTCCTCCCCTTATCTGCTTCACCAATGCAATCACAAAACTATCACCGAGCAAGCAGAGCAGGTAGCACTGCAGAAAATATGTGCAAGGAATTGGGAAGCAGGTACTATGAAAAAATGTAATTATACTATATAAAAATATTTTTCTTTCAGGACATTCATATGGAAGTGACAGCTACATCGGAAGAAATACAGGATATTTTTCTAAAATGTGGAAGTTAAAAGTTTCTCTGCAAGATTCTATCTAAACCTGCAAAAAACAGGCTTGATTTCTAGACTAGCTGGTGAACATATGTAGCAGTTTTCCAGTTTGTTCTGTGGAATGGTAAGACTCTGGCATAAAACAGCAAAAATGAAAGACGTATTTGGTAGCTCTTGGGAGAAGCTGGTGTGAGGGCCAAAAAAGGGAAATGAGAGAAAAGCTCGGCATTCCAGTTGTTAGCTCTGGGACTTTTTATATGGATTTTGACTGATCATGTTTCATACTTTCTACATGATCTTTCTCCCTAAAGTACAAATTGTTAAACCCAAGGCATTCACAAGGCAATAAATAAATAAATTATGTCTTCTGCTGTATAACTAATGTGGTATATTTAATTATGTGAAGTTACAGCCTTAGCTAATTAGTTGACAAAAATACAATTTTAAAAGCCTTTCCTCTGAATTTTTTCATGGAACTGAGAATGTTTGTTTTTTCTTTAGTGGCTTAATAATAAAAAGCTTCAGAAAATATTCATCACGAGAATAATGATTTTTTGGAATATGCATTTTCCTTTTGAATCATCTTTTCAAGGGAGACTTACATACATCTTACCAAAACACTTCCCATGATTTCTCCTGGGAAATGTTCACTGCTGCATGTGCTGCCTCTACACAACTGCTTGTGTTTGGCTCTTTAGGGAACTAAAACTGAATAGACCAATTTCAGGGATACCTTGATGACTGGTAATGCCTGAATATCAGTAAATACAGGTCTGATTTAGGGGTTTTTTTTCTTAATACCTGAGAAAAAAAGCAGATATATAAAAGCCCAAACACTATGAACTCATAAACAGTTAGTCTCATGAACATTTGAGTGCATTCAAGAGACACATTGGAAACATATTATATTTGCAGGATTTTATTTCATTTCAGTCCTCATCTGTTCTTGATTCTTCAGAGAATCCAAAGACATCAGCTGGGATCTGAGGGCTTTGTCATACATTAATTTGAAATTTGGAAGGACTTTCTGGTTGAGTCATAACCTCCAAAGACACTGCTTCTGCAATGCCAACAAGCATTTCCACCTTCTGCATTGCAGCCACATATTACCATAACACTGTGAACCTCTTGTTTGAGTCTGTCAACATTTTCTGGCAATAGCTAGAAAAAAAAAAGGTTGCTTTTATCCTGCCTCATTTTCCTGTTCTGCCGTACAGTGTTGCCTCTGTGTCACTGGTGCTGGGAAGTAACCAGGCGAGATCTCCAGTACCCCATCCCAAGTGATGAACTCTGTCAAGCCCTTCCTCAGCAGGAAAGATGGATTTCAAAATGTTTTTCTGTAACGGCTGCTTCTGCTGTGATGCAGCCAGCCAGGAGCTTACGTAAGTGGCTGGACCAGTTACCAGAGCCAAGGGTTGCAAGAAGTCCCAGCTTATGCCTCTGCCCCCCAAGAGGGGATTTGCGTTTACTTTCATAGGCAAGTAGAAGGCAGGGGCAGGTGCAGTGGCTCTCAGCTTGGTGGACCTTGCGGTTGTAATGGGACTGGAGCCAGGGGCCTGCCTCACTTGCCAAGGGTAGCCAGAAAACTCCTGTGGACCTGGGGAGGCTAGGAAGAAGCTGGGAAGTGCAATGTACCAAATACCATCCCTAATTTCTTCAGCCTTGACTGTCTGTCCATTAAGCCCTTTTAATTTAGCCTTGAAGTGTAACTAATACTAAGATCTGTTTCCTGTGCAGAAGTTGCCTTACCTGGGGAAGCATGGTTCTGGAAACGAAAAGCCTCTCCATCACCATGGGTTTCTTACTATGTGGAAAGTTTGGTTTGCAACCCAGGAAGGTGAGGTGTAGGTCAGAAAGAGGATAAAATGGCTGTTTTCCCATCACTAATGTCAAGGTCATGGCTAACATTCCCTTTTCCAGGAGTACGGCTTATTTGTCTTCAGTTTCTTTTCTCTGACTGCTCTAGAACTATTATAATGGTGATTTCTGTTACTTTGTTAGTGACTCAGTGGCTTTAAAATGGGACTTTTACAGTGATGTTATACTAATAACTAATTGAAAATGTTTTAATTGAAACCTGAATTGTGTTGACATTTTAACTTCACCTCTGACTCAAATAATTAATACATTAAATGGGCACTGAAATATTATAAACAGTCAGTTTTGAAGTAAAGTATTTTAAATTGAAAAAAATTAAAGCTAATTGAATGTGACATATCTTTCAGAAATTCAAAGTAACAGTTCAGATGCTCTAAATACCAACCCCCTTCCTTCTCCCCAGCACAAAAAGTATTTGTTTCTTTTAAACATCAAAATGTCATGAATGTGCCTTTCAACCACATTTGTTAAGAAATGTACTGAGGGGTGGTTAGAAGTAAACATGAGTTTTAAATGTTCTTAATTGTTTATCCTGCTCATTGTACAGTCTTGGAGCTCATTCACCCCAAATAAGAAAACAAACAACAGTTATTTCCATGACTCACAAGCACTCAGAAAAACACATGGAGAGTTTAGAGATTTTCTAGAGATCTGAGATTTTCTTGGTCCTTGAAGTAAAAACATATTCACAGCTAGTAAAAAACCACTTTGGTCATAGCTCTAGTCATAAAGGATGAGTAGTAATTGCATTCAGGAGCTCAAAATGTTGGTGCTGCTCTTGGCTCTTTCTGTTCTTGTACTCCAGTCTTTGCCACGTAATGGACAAGACATCATCAAATCTTTCAGTAAGCCTGATCTCCTCCTTTGGAAGTTAAATAAGATTTAGGGGCTGGATAGAGACATTTACCAGCTTTGTAATTTGAAAACAATTGCTGTTAGTGAAGAGCTTTCTTACAAAACACACAAACCGCTTTTCATTCCCATTCCTATTCTGCCAATGCAGTAAAAGGCATCTGAAAAGTCAAGAATGGTGTTCATGTAATCAACATTAATATTTATTCATCAGTTGAGAGATTTGTTAAGAAGAAGTCTCTGTAGGAAAGATGAGGGGTGCAGCTGATGCATCCTTTTGACTGTGAAGCCTTAGACAAGACACACATGCAGAGACCATGGGAGGAAACAACAGCAGAGACAGAAATCCCAGTTCCGTTTCTAGCATCTCTTATTCTCAGCTTCATTACAAGCAAAATTCGGGTGTAAAACACTTAAACCTGTTTTTCTGACTTTCTTTGGTCTCACAAGGTCATATGGAACTTTTAAGGTCACCTATCTAATGGATTTTTAGGTCAAAAGCTCAGCTCACTGGCAAAAGATACAGACTAGGGCATGCTCAGAGGGAGATGAAAGTCAACTAATGTGATAAAGAGAAAAGATCTGAGGTGAGGGAGAACACTCAGATCTCCCACCCTGTTGAGGATACAGCTGTCTTTACAGCAGCTGGCAGCATCTTGCTGAACGCAGTGGCCAGTTCTGGATAGTTTCATGTGGTCACTGAGACCACGCCAGTCTGGGAACACCTAGGCCATCTGAGTCTCTAGGCTTTGGGGCTCAGTGACCTCTCCAGAGCATACCTGGTACCCCCCAGCACATTTGACATATATGCCCCAGACATCAGCTTCTGCAGCATTCTCAGCAAGGCTGGTGTGAAGGGAACAGCAGAGGTGGGACAGCATGGAGGTAGCACCTCTTGTTGACCTCAGCTGGATGACATCTTCCAACCACATGTCTGTTGTCTATTTTGCTATTGGAAATGTTAGTTTGACCTGCAATCATGACGTTGTCTAACAGCTCTTGTCCCTTGTGTCTGAGAGATGACTGAAGCTACAAATCCTACTGGTGCCTGGTTTATGGCAGAATAAGCTAGTCACATGCAAGCTGGTCCATGCTGCCTGGAACCCTGAAACATGCCCAGGTTTTGTACTGAAGAGATCTGGTACACAACAGAGGCTGGCAGCAGGTCAACACTTGCTTCATCAGCCCTTTTTGGTTGCTGGCACCCTTTGGTTAAATGATATAAATGTTTTCAGTGAATCTCAAGAGTCAGCACCCAGGATAACAAATTTATGCTATTCCATTAACATATCCTCCTGCTTTATAAACTTAAGTGAATTGCCAAAAAAAGGGGAAATTACTTCTCTGTGTTTTGATCTCCCCAAACCAACTGTATTTCAGCATTGACCCATTGTATTTCAGTTTTGACCCATAGGTTTTCCCAACTTGGTTATTTGAGGCATGCAAACTCAGGTTGTGGCTTAGAATAATTCTGTATTACCTACTTGAGGCATCTTTGTTATTAAAGTCCTGTACCACTAGGCTTCAGTTCCTACACACATATTAAAGTACTATCTCCTTCCACTTTATTCGAGTATCAGTAAAAATAAATGGACAGAAGAACCTAGTATCATTACAGCTAAAAGATGATCTCACTATGTATCCCTGCAATCATTCTCTTTAAGCCAGCATGGAGGGAAGAAGGGTTGGGGATTTTGGACCCTTGCCAGGATCCCTGTTAAAGACCAATTTATTTTTCATTATTTAATAGACAATGTTGAAAACACAAATATCAGTGGGATAAAAAATGGTTTATGTAAGTGGCAGTGGGGAAACTCTGTGGTAAACCAAAGGTGAGACTAATCCCCTAACAGAGAGGAATGAGTAATCACAGCTGAGTCAGAGAGAGCAAGGTTTCACTGGGTGCTGAGTGCATCCATGAGAAGCTGAGCGTTTCTACTCCTGTGGCAGTGGTCACTACAGGCAAGGTAGGACCTATGTGAGCACCAGAACAATTTGGAGAAGACAAGTGAAAGAGCTACGTGAATTTCTAGTGAAACCTGACCCAGTGGCTTTTTACTATCTGTGTAATGAGGATTACCACTGAGCAATATATTACTGGGGGTAAAAATGCTCCATGACAGTCCTGCAAAAAAGCCAAAAAAGAATCATTTCTATATATTTCTTTTAGAAGGTCAGATAACCTGTTCAAGAGTGCTATTAAGCCAGGAGCAGCATTATCTAGAACAAGAGACGTATTTCCAATGCTCAGCTAAGATTGTGCCACTTTATAGCTCTTGTTAAAGGTGTGCAACATCAGGATAGAGTTTAGTATATCATTTCTCAGGGGAGCCATTTGCCTTACGGTATTTGCAGCTTGCATAAATAGAGGATGAGAGGGATGTTGATTCTGAGTCTTTTTTCTAGGTATAAATACTGAAGAAAACAAATCAGATGGGTGGCTAGGCCCCCGAGTGTGCTCTGAAGGATGCAAAGGGAAATAATCTCCTTTAAAATATTCCATTTGCAATCTTCTGCCTAATAGGTTGTCCCTGGAAAGCAAAAGCGTGTTCCAAAGTGCCATCAGATCCTTAGTTAGCTGTTGTTCCCAACAAACTGGGAAGGCTCAGGCTGTTCCAGCAACCTGTCACTGCCAGAAAGGGGAGATTGTGTTTCCACCCTCTCCCAGCCTCAGTTACTCATGCCTGGCCCTGAATTTCAGTGGCTCCTTTGCTAAACTGCACTGTCTCTCTGACTTGGCAGGGAGAGATGTGACAGGTTCTGCGTGTGAGTGGCACAGAGGAAGGTCAGACACACTGGAGAAGCCAGAAGGAGAGAAGAGGAGGACATGAGCAGTGTGACTCCAGCCTCAGTCACTAGCATCCTCTGACACCTCAGAAGAGCAGACAAAACCTACTCTTTTCCTGGCTTCTTTTATTTTTAAAGGACAAGTAAACAGCTTTAGACCCTCCCTTCTCCCTGTCTCCACCACCAGGAGGGATGATGATGATGTTATGAACACAACTTACCTGCTGCCTTCATTTGCTGGTGTGTCTGTGTAGGCTCCTAGCAACTCCCCTTGGGTAGTTTGGGGTCTGTATGCGCCCTGGCAGCATTGTGGTGCTCACTTACCTTCACTGCTCCTGAGGCTTATCCAGTCTTGGGGGAAAAAACAAAAGGGTGAAAATAAACCACACTACAGATTCCAGCTGGATGTTCACTTCTAAACACAGGCTTGACAAATAATGCTCTATCAGTATCAATGCACATCAGTGACCATATTGTTCAGTCTTGCATTTGGGAGTGTGTTCCAATTAAAAGCAAATTGTTGAAGGAGACTTTCAAATTGGTTTCATTGAAGAAGAAGAAATGAAGGGAAGCTACTTGAGATCTGACAATAGCTGGAGTGATTTGTAAGCATGAAGCATGCAAGATAACATTTAATTAACAGTGGCAAAAATAGAACATCACTTTGAATTTACGTAAGTTCTCTTGTTCTACATATGAGCAATGCCCTTTCTTTAAGACTCTCTTTTCAGAAAAGTGTATGAACCTTCCATTCCTGTAGATGATACACCAGTCACAGGTTGGGCAGCATTTCCCCTCCCTCTTTTGAAGATTTCAATACTCACATGTAGGGTACCCAGACAGTATGTTCTAAAAAATCTCAATCAATAGTTTTTTCTAAAGCAGTGAAAATTACTGTTTGTTTAGTAGAAATTACGAATAAATCCTTGTATCTGACTGTGTAGAAACTTCTTTATTAACTGCTGCATGAATTTGAAGCACCTCTATGACTTAATCCAGTATTATGTCCAGAGCATATGGAGAAGCTGGGATACCTGCAACTCAGGTGGCAATCCTGGGCCCCCTACTCAGCAGAGCCAAACAAACAGGGTTTTGGTGCTAGTCACTGGATCCATTTTGGATACCTGCTGTTCCCAGGCTCTGTTTCTCCCCCCTGACCAGTGAGAGGGCCCTGACACTGTGGATGACTCCAATTATTCAGTAAGACAGATCTTGAGAGAGTCTTGGCTCACAGCACAACTCTGAGCTCCATTATTACTCCAGTAATCACTACAGATGGGAAACCTTTTCCCACGGCCTCTGCTCAGCACACAGGGTGACCATGTTGCTCTCTGCATCCAGTTTCCACCCTGCATCAGAATGTCAATGTTGAGACACCACTGAAGTGGTCATTAGGTTTGTTCCAAAACCCTCTCCAACCCATCTGGCAGGCTGCATCTCCCTTTGCAGTGAAGCTGGGCAAGTTGCCTCTCTAAGGACACCATTCCTACCCACCTGCTTTGAGAGTCTGTGATGGTAGGCTGATGACAGAACAGCAGCTGTTTAGTAGGATCCATGGTGCTGGACAAGGTGCCTACCTTATTCACTGCTCCTCCAATTCCCTTGTGATGGAGAGGGTGTTTTAGACCTAAGAAACAACTGGAGGGACATATAATGCTGAGTAGCCAGGTTGTGGCTTCCCTTTCTGTGGAGAACTCCATCCTTCGCTGGCTAGGGCCCTGAGCAACTGGGTGCAACTATGAGCAAGTGCCCAGATGATCTGCTGAGTGGTCTCCAAGACAGAACAGCTCTGAGGGGCTGCAGCCCACAGTGAGCACGCAGCTCACTGGCATTTGAACACACTCGGTTTTGCTCCAGTTTTCAGTTTTTCAAGCTTACTGCATGCTATACTACCCCTCTGTAAATTAGAAAACATCAAAGAAACCATATCCCAATAGGAAAAACAGCTGTAATTAGTAGTAATAAAAAATTGTACAGGAATTAGTAGTTAATCCACTAGTAATCAATAACTAATTATGCATGGCAATTAATCAATTCTACAAGAAATATGAGCATAGGTGGGATCTATTTGTGTGATCTTATTATTGAGAATTAAGCTGTGCTCCAGTTTTTGTGACAGTTGTTTTAAAGTCACTAGCAGAACTGATGGCTTTTCAATTCTGGGGTCTCCTAATCACACCCCTGGGTGACCAAAAGCTTGTTCTTTTCCAAATGATTTTCCTTTTGCATTTCATGCAATGCAGGCTCCAAGACCTACTTGACTTTGATGTGTCCTGTAAAGTATGCAAATACACACTTGTCAGAACTTTCCCCTCCTGCTCCACTTTTCTTTAGTAAGGCTAGTAAGGACAACTGTCCAAATCAGCCAATAGATGGGAACACACTCTGATGGATCATGTGCCTCAGTTAAGCTGGTTTTGGATGACAGCAAGCCACAACCACTGGGACAAATCTCCCAGGATTCAGTCTAGTTCATTCTACATTTTCTATTAGATCATCTAAACACCATTTCCACTGTATCCTCACCTCCCCACAAAATTGTACCATTCTCTGGCTGTAGAGATTGACAACTCAGATGGGCTGAGAATGAGCAGATTTCTTATTTTTGTAATCCCCATTATCTGTGTTCAATCTAACCAGATTATGATAGTACACACACAGCAATTTCTATATTTTGTGAAGAATCTATTTCTAACACAAAAAATACTGTATTTGGAGAGGTAGCGCTGATATAGCTGTAGTGACAAATGCATCAGCCAAAAACAATCCCCTTCCAAAAATAGCTACATGTTTGGATGTAATGAGATAATAAATCTGGGTGTTAGGTGCATTAAGAATGGACTTTATTAGGCAGGGATGGCTCTGTGAAGCTTCCCAGATTTACTTCTTTTCTGCCTCTTATTTTGAGGATCCAGTTCTTCCTTTCATATTTTTCATCATCTCCTCTACTCAAAGGAACCCAGTGTACTTTAACAGGAGTCTTTTTTCACTGGTAATACTAGTAATATTGCTTCTTCCCAAAGCTTCAGCTCAACCTAGGAGCTTGCAGCAGCACAAAGACAAAGGATTTTTAATACAATAAGAAACTGCCTACACATTCCCAAAGGTGAGGCTGGAGCTTGACTGATTAAACAGTCAGAGACCCTGTTTGGTTATCACCTCATTTGGGACACTTCATTTCTGGCTTCCAGGACTGAAGGAGGATTTACTATAACCCAGGTTCAATTATGGCAATGTAAGAAACATGCCTTATCAATCTCACTCACCTTGCAAACTGGCCAGATTTCCAAACCAAAAGATTTTTAAGAGAAACCAGAAATTTGGGTCTGTGTTTGGACCTCCTTCAAAAGGTGCCCAGTTTAATGCTCAGTTTACTACAATACCTGAATTTGAGCAGGATTGAGACCAACAGCTATTTAGAGATATTGCTGATTTTGTCATGTCTTGTATGCTCACAGAAGTGACAACAAAGTGCTTTGAACCTGCTTGTTGTCCTGTCTGCTTGGTGTAGTCCTTGGGCCCAAAGAACTCATCAGGAGAGTATTTTTCCCTTGTAAATATAGATTTCCTAATTCAAAGGTTGTGAAATCTTTCCAGAGTTGTTAGGTTTTGATTGTGTCCCTACACACCCAACTCCATATTTTTGGGATCTGCAAAATCCACATGCAGATAGTTCTGATATCAGGAGGGACCTGTTTGGCTTGTGGTAGGTGACAGCTATAGGTCGTGGAGCTGCATGTGTCCAGCTCCTGCTGAGCCACGCAGCTCGTGTGACTTTTCACCACTAGAAGGGGTTTTGGACTGGGGTAAGCCGGATAGGATCAGCTGAGACTCTCAGCAAGTACCCCCATCAGCATAATTGAACTTCTGACATCTGAACAAGCTGACAGAAGGAGTCATCACCATCCAACTTGAGTTCAGCCCATTTTACTGTGCTGTAAATGTCTGCTGGTGTCTGTCAGTTAATTCCAGCTGAGTTTTCCAAAGACAGCAATTGTTCTTCAGAAAAATAATTATGATTTTTTTATCATCTGCCATTATGATAATTCTGTAATTTGTTTTTTGTTGTGTGATAAGTACTCAGTCATCCCCTGTACTATTGCCTCATTGTTTTAATAACTGAGCTTTATATTTTATTTAAATGTGTGCTAGGGCCTGCCTCTAGCTCCACATGTCCAAGGTAGGCACAGTGGTCAGTGGGCCCTGATGATGGTCAGACTGAATGATAGAGCAGCTTCTGCTGCTCTCCTTCACCAAAGAGAGTCCTCCCCAAGCACATCCTCACCACCAGCAGTGGGAAGCATCCCAGGGTAGGAGAAGTCCTGTAGGAGAAGAGCCAAGATTATCTTCACTCGACAAGTTTGCTCAGACTCTCAGGAACACTGTAAAGAGAGAGTCTGTAATACTGTGGTCCTCTCTCATGGGGCTCCAGGAGCCTGGGCAAGGCAGAGCCAGGGATGCACCAGGGGAAAGGAGGAGACCTGGGGTGCTGTGCCTGTGAGCTTCAAGTTCAGAAGATGTTTCTCCTCCAGGTTTGGGGAATGTCAGCTCCTGGCAGAAGCAATGAGGCACTCATATGGCTTCTCCTCTAGGCCCTTTCCCTTCATCATAGCCGTCCTTTGGACACTCTCTAATAGCTTTGTGTCTCTCCTATACTGTGGCACCCAAAGCTGCCCCCATCACTAGAAGTGAGGCTGCCCCAGTGCAGAGCAGAGCAGGACAATCCCCTCCCTTGCCCGGCTGGTGATGCTGTGCCTGATGCCCCCCAGGACCCGGGTGGCCCTCCTGGCTGCCAGGGCACAGTGGGTGCCAAGTGGTGGGACATCCATGAGCAATGTGCCCTTCATGAAACAAGCATCATGTGCTTGACCTGAAGGACATGCTTGGGAGTCTTCAAAATGCTGTGTGAGCCCTGATGACGGACACTGAGCATCAGTATATAGATGGAAGGCAAATTTTGGTTATAAATCTGCTTGCTTTCCTGTTAGGGGCAAAGTTATAAAAAAAACTATTAGTCAACACTGTAATTGATGGTTTGATGGTAATTTGCAGCAGCACGGTACCATGAATATCAATTTTATTCAAAAGAACAGATAATGAAAACTTTTCATTTTGTAGTGACTCACGTGTAATACACTGCATTTCCTTTAATAGGAAATGATGTGCGTACAAAATCCATAGCTGCTATGATTAGTTGTTGCTGATCTTTAAAGATAAGAAGCAAAGTGGGGGGAAAAAAATTGAAAACTGTGTCAATTTATCAACAAGAAAGTTACTCAGATACCAGAAGTAATGAGTCTCTGAATAAAAATGACTATAATGAATCACTTCCTTGAAGTATAATTTAGCTGTGTTTAGAACTGAGTAAGTACAGCTTTGCGGTCCTAAGAAGTGTGCATTTCATGAAGGCAAGTGAAATTTCTGAGAGTCATTAAAAATTAGTTTGATCTCTGTAACATAATTGGTACTGAATATATTCCAGTGAAGGACAATGGTTTTCAGAGCTTTCTGTACCCTAGCCACAAAAAGTAATGTAGTCCCTGCAGATACATAAAATCTACTTAGCATGTGAAGCCAGTGCAGTGTGATGGCACTGGAGATATATTGGAAATTTGCAGGAGCAGACATTAGGTGGGAAGCAAGTTGTATAGTCAAGCACTTAATGTGTTCTGCAAATCTACTTTCCTTACTTTTCAGTTTCGTGCAACTCCTCCCTAACTATTGATCGAAACTTCACCACAGAGAAAGCAGGGCATGATTGCACAGACTCAATGTTAGCAGAGCAGATAATCAGAAGACGTTTTAGAAGTTTCTTAGACTGCCATTCAGAAAGACCAGACTTGTCTTTCTCTGTGTGCTTATTTTTATTGTCAGTTGTGAAAGATAAAAATCAACATAATTTTAGCAGAAAAACTTCAACTTAAAAAAATTATTATGTATTATTACAGGGAGTTGCATATTACTGCCAATAAATCTATGATTTTTTGTTACTGTTTTATGAAGAAAGAATCCAATTCTGGGAACAGATGGTCACTTCACAAAGCAATAAATCGTTTTAATATCTCACTATTGTCAGTCTTTCTAAGTTAGAATTGTTCTTCTGAGTTTTTACCTCCGAAGACAGAAATCAAAAGAATCGAAGAATCGTAAAATATCCTGAGTTGGAAGGAAGCCACAAGAATCAAAGTCCATGTCCTCGCCCTGCTCAGGACACCCCAGCAAATCACACCATGTGCCTGAGAACATTGTCCAAACTCTTCTTGAGCTCTGTCGGGCTTGGTGCTGTGACCACCTGGTGACAGGTTCTGGAGAACCTGTTCCAGTGCCCAACAACCCTCTGGGTAAAGAATCTTTTTCTGACATCCAACCTAAACCTTCCCTGTTACAACTTCAGGCCATTCCCTTGGGTCCTGTCACTGGTCACCACAGAGAAGAGATCAGCGCCTACCCCTCGTCTTCCCCTCACAAGGAGTCTGTAGACTGCAATGAGGTCTGTCCTCACTCTCCTCCAGGCTGAGCAGACCAAGTGACCACAGCCACTCCTGCTGTGGCTTCCCCTCAAGGCCCTTCATGATCCTTGTGTCCCTCCTTTGGGCACTCTCCAATAGCTTTATATCTCTCTTATCCTGTGGCACCCAAAGCTGCCCCAGCACTGGAGGTGAGGCTGCCCCAGTGCAGAGCAGAGCAGGACAATCCCCTCCCTTGCCCGGCTGGTGATGCTGTGCCTGATGCCCCCCAGGCCCTCCTGGTTGCCAGGGCACTGCTGACTCATGTTCAACCTGCCATCCGCCAGGTCCTTTCCATGCCACTGCTTCCCAGCCTCTCATTCCCCAGTCTGTCTGTACATCCAGGGTTGCCCCATCTCAGTGCTGAATCTGTCACTCGCCCTTGTTAAATCTCCCATAGTTGGTGATTGTCCATCTCTCTGATTTGTTGAGGTCTCTCTACGGGGTCTCCCTGCCTTCGAGGGAGTCAACAGCTCCTCCCAGTTTAGTGTCATCAGACAAATTTCTATGAAAGATTTCTAATGCACCTTACTTATTGAAAATAACCCTTAATTTCTGAGTTGTTTTTTTCCTTAAAAATCCCAAACAGCTTGAACAAGTCTGTATCTGTTCCCGTATCAAGTCCTATTTTATAAGGCCCTTGGCTGAGATTATCTCAGTTAGTTAGAGCACAGTGCAAGTAACACCAGGATTGTCAGTTTGATCCCAGTATGGACCATTCACTGAAGAGTTGGGCTTGGTGATCCTTGAGGGTCCCTTTCAACTCAGAATATTCTGTGGTCTGTGAGTGCTCTGTGTTGGTGGGTTCCATAATAATGTTCCCCTTTCCATTGCCAAAAAACTCATGGCAAACATTTTTCAGTTGACTGCTTCTTTCAAATGCCTGGAGTCACTTCTCTAGGGACAGATTTTTTTCCCAGTATCTCCAGAATATTTCCCTTCTCTTCTGAATAATTTTAACAACAAAGACTTTACAGCCTCTATTAAATCTCTGCATTATTATTCACATATTGCATTTATACCTGGTATAGATGGAAAGAAAAACCCCAACATTTCAGCTGAAGAACTATTGCAAGACTTTAAGTAGAAGAGTTTTCATTGTCAAATCTCAATGGATTTGAGATTTTTAAGGTGCGAAATTCAGCCTCCCTTTGGGCAACTCACTACATTATTTTTTCTGAGCAGTCACCCTGGGCTTAATATTAGTCCAGCAATGCAGGAGTTGATTCATGTCCTGTATCCCTCTGTCTTTGAAGAGTTTTTTTTTTTTGCAGTAAGAATTGCTGATTACTTTCTTTCCCTGCAAACAACAATTTTTAACAGTAGGATCTTTAGTAGATTTTGTGGTGCTGAAGAGTTTTTCAGTCACTGCTTGAGTGCTGGCTAGCCTATCAGTTCAAGGTCTGTGGTTTTCTTTCTTTCTTTTTCTTTCTTTCTAGCAGAGTGCTCTTGTGCCATGTGCTGTTGTGGTATCATGACACCTTTTATATCACTTCCCTAAGAAAAAATCAGCGGTGATAACAAGGAAAAAAGATGAGGAAAAGTGGTTTATTCTCAGATATCAGAGTCTGCACTAAGTCTGTCACTCACACCTTTCCCTGATGACTTTGTGGGTTTTATCAAATCTCTTAGCATTAAGAATCTTTTCTACAAGGCCTTGGTGTTTTGGAGGTATTTAATCCATGTTAGCATTGAAAAAAGTACCACATGAAGCCGAAAGGTGGAAAATCCCACAATGAAACTGCATGAAGCAAAAGACTCTGAGTTTGCCTTCACTGGTGACTTAGTCCTCGGCTGTTGGATCTGAAATCTGCTGCTGAAGCTTCAACCCTGCTGTTTCCTAGTGACCAAGGTGTAGTGTTTTAGAGACCTCTACATCTCCTCAGTTTGAAGGCAGGCATATGAATGGGAACAGTTTGACACAAGATCTTATTCCCAAATGGCACAACCCAGAAACTGCACTGAAGGGTGCTCAGGAATGGCTGGTGGTGGTGCCTTTCCCTGGTCTTAAAATCAAGAATCAAACATGGTTAGAAGGGAAAAAGGGATTTTGCCTCTCTATTTATTTTAAGGATCCTTAGGTGCACCACGTCCAGGTGTAATGCACTGAAATGCACACCGCAGTGCACACCCACAATAGCTCGGGTATAACATTATAGGTCTTACTAATTAGCATATCTATCAATGATTCCCCAATGAGAGGCTCGAGTGAGCCCCCCTCCCTGAGGAACCTTCCCCTGGATGGTTCTATCTTGGTTTACAGAATGTGTTCTGGAGAGGACCTTGGGGTCTGGGGCATTCTGATCCCTAACTACAAGGCTTCTAAGATATTTAGTCTCCTAGCTTGACAAACAAGTCCAAGAATGTAGGCTAAAAAACACCAAGAATACAAAAGCTACAAAAGGTGTATAAAACGGGTATAAAAGAAAAGGCCAAAAATCATCATGGCATCAGTGGGACTGCTTGCACTTAGGGCTACCCTGACAGTGACAGGCACCCAGAAAGGATGAACTGAGTGAGATGTCTGGGGACGGGACAAAGATGCTATGTCACTTCAAGTTTTCTCAGAAAAAAAGCTTTTTCATTGAGTCCTGATTTTTCTCTCCTTGATTGACCAAATCAGTGGCCTTCTATGATGGAGTGACTACATCAGTGGACAAGGGAAAGGTTATAGGGGTTATTTTTCTGGCCTTCTATAAAGTCTTTTACACAGTCCCCCAAAATTCTCCAAATTGGAGAGAAGGATTTGATGGGTGGATTGTTAGGTGGATGAGGATTGGCTTGACAGTCACATGCAGAGTGTAGTGGTCAGTGGCTCAGAGTTCCAGTGTACATCAGTGATAAGTGGTGTCCCTCAGGGGCCTGTACTGGGACCAGTGTGACTAAATATCTTAATTAATGTCACAGATAAAGGGATCAAGTGCACCCTCAGCAAATTTGCAGATGACACAGCAGAAGGATGGGATTAAATCCAGAGGGAACTTAACAAGCTCTAGGAGGGAGCCCATGGGAATCTTATGAGGTTCAACAAGGCCAAGTGCAAGGTGCTGCACCTGGGTCAGAGCAACCCTGGTATCAGCACAGGCTGGGGGATGGACAGATCAGAGCAGCCCTGCCCAGAAGGACTTGGGGGTGCTGGTGGCTGAGAGGCTGGACATGACCCAGCCATGGGCACTCACAGCCCAGAGAGCCAAACGTGTCCTGGGCTGCATCCAAAGCAGCGCGGCCAGCAGGGCCAGGGAGGGGATTCTGCCCCTCTGCTCTGCTCTGCTGGGACCCCACCTGCAGTGCTGCATCCAGCTCTGGGGTCCCAGCACAGGAAGGACATGGAGATGTTGGAGCGAGTCCAGAGGAGGTCAACAAGAGGATCAGAGAGATGGAGCATCTCTCCTATGAAGACAGGCTGAGAGAATTTGATTTTTTCAGCCTGGAAAACAGAAGGCTTAAGGATGACCTAATTGTGGCCTTCCAGTACCTGAAGGGGCCTACAAGAAAGATGGAGAGAGACTTTTTACAAGACCATGCAATGACAGGACAAGGGGTGTGGATTCAAACTGAAAGGGAGTAGGTTTAGGTTAGGTATTAGGAAGGAATTCCTTACTGTGAGGGTGGTGAGACACTGGAACAGGTTGCCCAAGGAAGTTGTGGATATCCCATCCCTGGAAGTATTCAAGGCCAGGCTGGACAGAGCTCTGGGCAACCTGGTCCAGTGAAATGTGTTCCTGCCCACAGCAGGGGGGCTGGAACTAGATGAGGTTTAAGGTCCCTTCCAACTCAGGCCATTCTATGATTTTCAGATTCTAGGACTTGATGTTTCTGATACTGGGTGGTGACACCAACACTGCTAGCACTTCAGCAGGGCTCAGAAAGCCCACAGTGGTTTGCATAAGGCTGGAGCAGGGATGTAGTGGCCAAGGACCCCCCACTCAGAGACCTGAGTCAGGGCTGCTTCATGTTGTGGAGTAGCCAGCAGCACTTTTGTCTGTTTTCTTTGGAACAAAGTGAAACATTCCCACAATCCCCACTTTTTCCATAAACACAGCCCTACAGGATGGATACGCTCACCTGGGTCTGACCAGTCTGCTAAACACATCCATCTGTTCATGAGTCAGTTACAAAAACAGGACTTCCAAAACCAAAAACGGGGAGAGTCTGAGGCACCCTGTGGTTTTCACCCACTTCAGTCAGGGAGATTAACTGCAGAGCTGCTGAATAATCAAGACACTTGATTTTGTGTGAATGACTGTGAGATTAAGAGCCATAATTTAGAGTGAAAGATTTCAGGAATGCAGCTGGATTAATTAGGTTTCACCATTAATTGAGCCCTGGAGGAAGAACAGTTTGCTCTTGTTACTGCCAGGTATCACTCCCAGAAAACATACCAATCAGCTCTTGCTCTCAGAGCTAAAACACAGCTCTGGTCCTCTGCTGAGCTTGTGCTTCCCAGAGCTCTTCAAGGCTGACACTCCTTTTCTGGGATAGCACAGGCCTGGAAAAAATGAATCTATATTTTTGTATCTTGGCCTTCATGGGTCAGCAGGACACCTGACCAAAAAATCTGAAGGAGGGAAGGTACCAGTAAGTGTACTGCTGAAACTTATTCTGTGTGCAGGTATAAGCAACCTAGATAAGCCAAATTTTTGCTCATAATAGTTCATGGTTTTTCAGCAACATGTATTCAGAATTTTAATTTCCAGAGAACTGAACAAGACTCAGGAATTTTAATCAGTATGTTAAAAGATTTCTTCAGAAAAAATACAACATAAGAACTGTTTGCCAACTGTTTGAATGTGTTTATTTATGTTTGGATTTGTGTAAGGAAGTCTCATGCTATAAATTTTTATTAAAAACATGTCATTAGAAATAAATAGTACATTTATAGTCATAAATAAACCAGTAGTTTTTACGCACACTAATGTTGCTTCCTCTTACAAAACTGGAAGCGTATTTCACCATCTTTTTTTGTTTGTTTGTTTATACTTGATATAAAAGGATAAAGCTGCTGCATGAAGTTTATATTTATTGTGGGTTTCATATATCCCCAGACTAGTGTTTTTGTCTATTTTCCTAATAATATTTATACAGGAAACATACCCTTCTATTCTTGCTACTGATTTTGGATATGATAAATGAACTAAAACATTGCAGAAAGAATGTAATGATAATAACAAAGATGAATACATTTGTTGCTTTTTCCTGCTTGCTCATGGGAATGACTGATTTATATGAAAAAAAAATATGCTTATAGAAAGGCTCAACACCACCAGCTAGTTAAAGGAAAAAATACGTTATTATAGAACCTTACTAGCTATGTGAAGATGTGTGTCCTGGTTTCTCAGATGCTAGGAAAGCAGAATTCCTCAATGCTGTTCTCCTTTCTTGTTTCTGTTTCCTGCAGATCAAGTTGGTGATACTCAAATGTCACACGGTTGATATGTTTGCCGCTGGAGACCATTCGCAGCACTGTGTTGTCACAGCCAATCTTCATTTGGGCTAATTAGGGAAAAGAGATATAAAGGAGATATAAAGATACATTTATATGAAAGAGAGTAAGGGAAAAGAGATATATAATGATGGGAATTATAAAGCACCGATACATGCAATTTTGGAAATAAAGCAAATTTGCATGTAGTAATGACCTGCTGGTGGTGATACTGCTGATCAACCTCTGTGTTTGGTACTTTTGCTTTACAACGCTTGAGTATTTAATCAAGTGTCCTTCCCTCATGCAAATGCCACTCCACATCTATGTGCTACTGTTAGATACCATGAGTGATGGGTAAGGGCAAGGGCACTCTTTCCTGGAGATAGTCAAAACTAGCAACATTGAAATGTTTCCTTTTAGAGAGGTGAGTGGGTTTGTGTGTAAGGACATTCTTCACAGGAACAAAGGCATGTGAGAGCCCCATCGAGACAAACTCAAATGGAAGTGCCCAGCACATGGACTCCCTCTGAGGGAAATCAAGTGTACCACTAACTGCTGCTTTAGATAAGCCATTTGAGTGGAGGCTTGGCAAAGCCTTTTTGTTTGGGGAATTTGGAGCACCTTCCTCACTTGGGAAGAAAATGGTAAGTCACTGGGAGAGCAGGAGCTGCTGAGATGGATTTTCATTTCCTTCACACCACCAGGAAAACACATTTTAATCTCATTCCACTGCTCAGCATTCTTATTCAACAGTAGCACTTGCCAGTTAAATCTTCGAACAGTGCCTGGACTGCTAAGGTATGGTGTGATGACAGGCAAGGGAGACCACAAGGGCCTGGAACGTTCCCGCTCTCCAACTCTGTGGAAATCTCCAGTGCCCTGTTGATACTCCTGAGATATGACAGGTGTGCCACAGGAGTTAGTTTGTCATATCACTGCCACACTTTGCAGTCTGCTGTTGAATATTAGGGAAACTGGAAATTCTTATTTTCATGGGGAAAAAAGTCACTGCACCAGCATGATAGTGAAACAATTTCAGAGCCCCAGCAGGGTTCAAAGTAGAGAATGGGAGCTCTGAGGCTTTTGGGGTATGTATTGCAGCTGCAGCAGAAAAGGCCTTGGAAACACTGAGTAAATGAGACAAAAGCTCCTTAACCGAAAATGTAACAATCTGCCTTTGTTTGTTGTGAATTTCCAGACTTTTTAATGTGCTGACATTCTAATATTTATTTTTGTCATAGGACAAGAATTTTTAAAATATGTATAATTTAGGCTTGTCATAATGATTGCTGAAGGGGCAAATGAAGGTAGTCATGGCTGTGCTGTAACACACAGCCAAACCACAGGCTTGAATAGCTTTAGCTCTCATTTTCTGCCAGATGTGAAGTTCACCGGTCTAGCAGGAAGTCCAGGTGTGTGGGGGGGTCCCTGCATGTCTTATTATGGTTAATTATTTTATTATGTGGAGGTAATTGGAAGAAGGAGTTCTTACCAGACCCATGAAAGGAGTGGCAGAGGTCAGCTAGAGGAAACATCTTGGATGGGTCTAAGCCAGCTCCTCCAAGAAGCTCTACAAAATCTCCCACTCCAGCACAGCCTGCAGACGGTTTCTTAAAAAGGCAGAGGCTAAAAGTTATTTACCATTTACCTACAAAATGTAGCAGTTCTCCATACTTGATTGCAGCCAACAATAGGGGTTTTAGAAATCCCCTGTGCTCAAAGCTGTGTGAAAACAGTTTCTCATCCTCAGCAGTACTACCTTGATGTGACATTAGTAAGTTAATTTTCTTAAGGGATTCCAAATAAAGACCTAAGTAGACTCTGAAAATTACTGACATGTAGATAAGGTGTTGATTCAACTGCTTTTATTGCATATAAGCAATCTGGTTCTGGATGCTTAGACTTTATATCAAATTAACGCAGGCATGGGCTTCATGTATGCCTACATTCAGCTGGCAGGCAGGAACTTCAGTTCCACTATACCATACTTATTCCTAATAAAAATGCTAAAATGCACCATTGTGGGAAAGTTCAATTAAAGTAGAAAGTAACAAAAAGAATAGTTTTGTCTGAAAACAATGGCTTACTATATATTAGACCCACAATTTTCCTGAAATTAATGCTGTTTGCCAAAATTATCTTGCATGGACACCTTGAGCACCTTTGGGCTGTCACCCCTATGCTGTTATTTAAGTGCCTGGTTTCTTTATCTTCCTTTGCTGTTGTCCCTTTTCTGCCCACCATTGAATAAGTCAACTAATTCACTTGCCCATCTCTCAAAGCCTGGCTTGCTCAGACACTGGCAATCTCCTTGAAGAACTCAGACTGCGAGACTCACTGGCAGGAGAAAACAAATTTCCTTGCTCTATTCTTCTGGATATTTTGGCATTGACACCTTCTTAGACCTGCCAGGCACAGGTATCGCCAACAGCTCCTGTCATCTTCTGTCTGTTTGTCACCAAGCACCAAACACCCCAGATCAGAGCAGATGGAGCAGATGATGCTCAGCATGTGATGCAGGCAATCAATTGTGAGCACGTTTGTATTTTCTCCGTGATAATACCTTGCTATCTAACGTCTCCTTTCTCTCTTCAGAGCATTTGCTGCTTTCATTAATTTAAATAGAGACAGACAGCTTTCAGGGAAAATGCTCCTTTCTTTATAATGAAATCCTTATCCTTTGTTATGGCAAGCAATCATTACACGCATTAATGGTACTTTGCATAATTTGATTGCCATTGCAACATTACAGAGACAACGGCTCTCCTCTCTGAGGAAAAACAAGAGCCCTCAGCATGCATACAAGCGGTCTGGAGCACACGTGCCTTAGCACCTAGTGTCACAGGCTGTCTCTGCTTCACCCCTTCTCTCTTCCATGCCCACGAAAATTGCACAGGCTAATATTTTCTTAGCAAATAAAGAACTCACCTTTAAAAAGAGGCCATTTAATTGTCCCAGGATAAGATCAGATATTTTTATCACCACTGGGTAGATTATGGAGAAGCTGCAGTTTCTGTGCTGGTGAGGAATGACCATGGTAAACCTTCCTGAGGGAGTCTGAGAGATGACATTGCAAGCTGGGACACAGGAAAAGGTACTAGAGTTACTTGTCCAGTCATCACTGCACGTAGCAAAACTACATAAGTACGGTACCAAAAAAGCAGAGATAATTTAATTACTGTGACTTACAACCAAATGTCAAAAAATATGTGTGTGGCATTTTCTGAAGTTCTTGCATAGCATTTGTTCCTTAAAAATTCCCTCCCCATTGTTTACTACATAGCATGAGGTCTGGCAGAACTTGAGGATGAAGCAGTCAATAGGAGAGCTCACACCCCAAATCTATATGTCAGGGACTCGTGCTGTCAAGGGCTCATAGAGTTTGTCAGTTTGAAGGACACTCAACACAGGTGGAGGGAGGGATTTTGTTTAGTTTCGACAGTTTCTTGCCTTATACTGCCAGCAACCTCCTAAATCCTATTCTGCTCCTCTTAACTGGAGTTCCTTATCCTACAAAAGATCTCATTGAAATGAGAGCATGATTTTAAGTTCAAACTTAGGAGTTCAGTTAAAGGAGTAACTTACCATCTATGTGAGCAGCCCGAGGGATCATTGACACAGACCTGGGGTCCTGCAGCTGCTTCAGCAGGACGGTGAAAGACACCAGCCACCTCCAGCAGTTGAATACAATAATCACATCCATGAGCATGAAGCCACACCAGAATGGGGACCCGACTTGCAGGCTCAAGTCTGAATAACTTGGAGTAAGGATGGGGCAGGCATGCTGCCACCTTTCTTTTTTTTTTATTACTTTGCATGGTTAGGCAGATAAATCAGACTGGCCCGAACAACAATTGTTAAATGTCCTGTCCTCTCTGGATAAAACAATTCAAGTGAGGCGCTGGAACAGGTTGTACAGTCAAGTTGGGAGCCCCACTGCTGGAAGAGTTCAACACTAGGCTGCATGGGGCCATGGACAACCTGGTCTAGAGTGTGGCATTCCTGGCCATGGTGGAGGGGTCGAAACAAGATGATCTTTATGATCTCTTTCAACCCAAGCCGTTCTATGATTCTGTGATAATTTGTGTCTTGCCAGCTCAGAGGCTTAGGGAAAGAACTTGCAAATATATTCTTGTGATCATATATCTCTCATAACTGCCACATAACTATTCAATACGCTGATTTTACTGTTGAACTATTTCAAATATTTTTTCCTCTTTGTTCACCCAGATCTAGAAAATGCTGAGATTGAAGCTGCTAAATTAATACTGTTTGTTCTAGCTAAATGTGTTGGAACATGACAATATTGGATTGGGAGGGATCTTATTTGAAAGAAGGAGCCATATGGTCTTGTGTATTGAAGCCTGTGTGATCTCTTAAGCTCCTTTTTTTTCCTTTGGACAGACAGCAAGTCTGAGTCAAGCCTGCAGGTATGCAGGTGCGCATGGCTCTGCTGGCCTTACTGCAGCCATGTCAGTGCAGATAACCACAGTGAGAGAATCCAGTGAAAAGCAACACATTCTTTTTGCTTCCTACCCCAAATTCAAGTCCCTTTGGTGGTATGAAATGCAGACTTACGGAAGAGATTGCTGTTTTTCTTGACTGTGACAGTAAATCCGTTGCCCGGTTGCTGAATCCTGAAGAAGATCATTGCCACGTTCTGTGATGATCTGATGCTCCTCTGAATATTCCCACTTTCACAGAAGTCTACATATCTTTGAGACGTGGTGAGGGGATGGTCCAAGGAACTGGGAAATTTCTCCCCCTTGAGTATCCATCCATCAAACACCTACAGAGGTTCAATAATTTAAAACAAGGGTTTTGCTTATTGCTCTATTAGCAGAGAACAGAAACATGAAGTATAACAGACACTCTTTTATTTTGACATCATATAACCTCTTCAAAGAGACAAACTGAAAACAAAAATTCTTTGTATTTATTGATTTCCTAACATTTAACTAATTATTCATGCTTCAACTGATGTTTAGGAAAGGGATACATATAACTTTTAATGTTTTTACCTCCTTCAAGTGACAATTTTGGTTATCTTTTTTTTGAGTGAAGTATCTCTTTTTGCTTCAGCATCATCATATTATTTTTTTTCGCAATTTCATTGTTACTATGAGAAGTTTTTGACCAATTTTATTTGGGAGCCACAAGAAATATAAGTAACCTTTTCAAACTCTGGGCATTATGACAATTGATCTGGCCTGTAATTTTCCACCATCCATGTTTTACAGCTTGTCATTGAAATTGTCCCGGTGGCCTTCCAGAGATATTGGAATACAAAAAACTTTGGGGAGGAACTATTGGCAGAGGTATTGCTCTCATTTGTGCTGGCTCTTCCACTTCATCCTAACCACTAGAAAGCAAAACAAATCCTGCACCTTAAGCATCAAATCTTTCCTTCATAACAAAAAAGTAACAATTTTCCCTCACCATCTTCAGAGAAATGTATCAGAAGTAGAAATACCTATTAATTCTAGCATAGATATGCAGTTGCCTGCCTTGCTGTTTCAATTCCCTCCTAGCTGCTCTCACATGGTAATTCCTTAAACACTTCAGTCAATACTCCCAAAATTCAAGGACCAGATTCAGCCATCGCTTCAGCCCATAATTCTGATGTGAGTATGTGGGACTTCCTGATGCAAAAAACCATTAGGATCAGTCTCTGGATTTGCCAGAACTGTAAATTCCTGAAGTAATGAAATGCAGGTGCTCAAATTACAGGAGGGGAAAGCTGCCTGTATATATACAGCAATATAACACAGAAGTTTGGGACACCGCTACCAAAGAAAGGAAAGCTCAATAAAACAAAAAGATCTCTTGGCATTTTTCTAGCCTCTACGAGTGACCGTAAGTCCAGGTACAAAAGCCTTAGACCCACAAGAGACTGAAATCAGCCTCCCTGTAGCTACATGGGGAGAGGTCTCAGCCAAGGTATGGAATGGAAGGACAGAATTCTCCAGGGTAAAGGGAGCAGGAGACAAGGAAAGGCCTAAAAGTCAGATTTCCTCATTCTCCCCGTTCCTGGACCTCAGCTGGCCACTAGGTGGGATGTGGTCTGTGCTGTGCCTGGCCAGGGCAGCCCAAAGGGCAAGATGCAGGGAGAGGAGAGCCAGGGACCACCGAGCCTCCCCTTCTCTCCTTGACCCAGTTCAGATCTTGGTGAATGTTCCTGCCTGCGAGACAAACATGCTGGTAAAGTTTTTTAACACTGGGATATCAATGGCTCTGAGTCATGAGCCTCTCTCTGTTCAGAGCCAGTGTCGTGAAAAGTTCTAGCAGGGAAATTTTAAAGAAAGCCTGCAATGATCCATTCACTATTAATCTGATGCTGAGTGACCTGTGAGCAGAGGTCCCAGAGCAGTAACAACCACCCAGAGAGCTGTATCATTATCTGCAGGGCTCATAGTGCAATGATTCACAGTGCAATGAGAAAATCCTACTAACCAAATTTTCAGCCATTCCCAAAAGTATGGACACTCCATAGAGGCGCTTCCAGTGCTGTAGTTTGGAGAGGGATCCTCATCCTGCATCTGACTTTGCTTTAGAGGAGTTGTGATGGGGGGGGACACACACTCAGAGTGCCTCAGGGAGGAAAAAGAGCCATCCCAGAGATGGTTGCTCTGTGAAAGCCTGTTTTGCACACACAAACACATGCATACAGAGATGTCCACGTGCACTCGCCTGCTCCTTGCAAGCACAGCAAACACCTCACAAGTCAGAGGAGAGCAGAGACGTGCAGCTTCTTACCTTCAGGAAGTCACCCCCTCGGCAGTCGATGTTCACAAAGTCGTAGTCTATTGTGATCAGCTCCTCAGGCTCCCCAATGAAGAAGGTTGCGCAGTGCAGCTGTGGTTGGTCTGCGGTGAAGGTGAACTGCCCCTCTATACTCAGCATGTCAATGCACCCTGGAGAAGCAGGGACAAAGGGCTGCTGCCTCTGCCTTCTCTGGAGGGAGACTCAGTGACAGCTCCCACTGCGCAGGGAAAGGGGGCGGGATAGGAGAGACCCCCCCCAGCACCGGGATCCGGCTGGCTGTGAGGACAGGGAGAACCAGCTGAAGCAATTAGGAGCCTGCTGAGCATCAGAGGATAAACAGTAACTTGCAGGTGTGAGCACAAGCATGTTACGGGGGGATGCGGGGGGTGGTGTGTCAAAGCATCTCTGAGCAGAAAACTCTGTGTGCGTATGTGCACAAGTGCACAAACACTCTATTCTTTCAGATTTCTCTCTAATCACAGCTGCTACACCTGCCCCACCCCTTGGCAATGTGACTCTGCCCAGGTACATAGGTGTAGAATCCCCATCCTGCTCCAGTTATTTGGAGCATCAACTATGAACCCTAACCCTCTGCCTCAAACCACAGGTTTCTGTGGTTGTAATGTTTTGTCCTTCTTCTCCCTAGTCTTGCAAAAAGCTCCTGCAGCTCTGTCATTCCCAATTAGCCCCTTTTCCCCCCCTGAGGTACTCCCAGGATTCTCCCACCAGCCAGTAGTCCCTACCAGAGCACCAAAGAAACTCACGGAGTGACCGCCGGTAGATCTGTCCTGCAGACAGCTCTCGTTTCAGATCTTCACTGAGTAGTAGGAAGGGGTCATCTTCACCAGCATCTCTCACCTGGTGAAAGATGGAGGGCAAAAAGAGTCTGGGGCAAAGTGAAATGCAGCCCTCTCCCTGTATCTCTCAAGAACAGGCACAGCACATTACATCCCTTCTCCAGAAACAGTGCAGCTGTGGAAGAGCTCAGGCAGAAAGATGCCAACCTGCAGTAGAGGGGAAATAAACCTGGTACATAAGAGGTGATCCCAGCAGCTAAGTGCACTGAGAGTCTCTTAAATCCTCAGTAAAATTGCTGAGGATGAATAAATGGAGGGGTAGTACAGAATACATGGGACTGTTGCATTAATATCACCCAGGTGTAGGTTCAATGCAGGAAAAGTGGCAATAGGAAAGGGAGAGAGAATAAGGCACAATGCTTGAAAGCTGAGAGACAAGTTAGAAGATAGCAGCTAAAAGCACAGCGAGGTGTTTAATCATCAGCCCTATTGCTCACCTCTAGGTATCTGGTTTCTCCCTTGGAGGCAGCCAGGAAGATGAGAACGAGGTGGCATTGAAACTGGAAAGCAGACGGCATGCTGACACCTCCTCTGGCGGCCGTCCCTCTCTCTGTGGCGAAGTTTCTCCGGGTCTGTGCCGGTATGCAGGAGCCGCTGGGGTGTCTTGGAGCGACTCTTTTTATAGAGCTGTTGGGAGGGGAGGCACTTGGTCCCCGTACTGATAGGGTAACCCATGGTAACTGAATTCCTCTCGCAGTGACACAGTACGTGGGCATGACGAGGGTCCAAATTGCAGCCACGAATTTTCAAGACGGTTGAATTCCCCTCTCTGGCAGATGTCTTTTCTACTTATCTGTCTGGTTGAAAAGCTGACAACCTCGGAGAAGAGAGCCCATCCCCGTGCAGATGGGGCACTCATGCAGTTTTCATTTCCAGTTACCTCGAAGTGAGCAACGAGGAGCATCCCTCCCTCCTCCCGGGGCAGTCCCGGGGTATTTCGGACCTGCAGGGCTTCCTGCCTCCCTTCTGCTGCTCTGTGACACGCAGCTCTCTGCAGTGCCTACGCCAGGTGCTTCCTGCTGGCCGGGCCTGGGTGGGCATCCCTGCATCCCAGGCAGGCTTGCAGCCTGTGCCAGCATCCCTCCAGGGCTCTGCAGCAAGTATACAAGAAAAACCAGACAGTTTTCCCCACCAGGAACAGCTATCATACAGAAGTTATGAAAACTCGGGGTTCCAGGGGCATATTCATCACAGAACTCCTGATACAGCTTCAGCCTTGATCCTCAAGGGAAATCTGAGAAGATCTTTAAAAGTTGAACCTGTGAGTGAAAATTTATAACTCTGCAGAGTACTAAAAATCAGGAACTCAGCAGAGGTATTAGATGTGGGTATAGTCTTGTTTTCCCCTGACCAGGATGAACCGTCAATACGCTACAGAGGATGACTACCCTTTCCCCACCTGAGGGTTCTTGCTAATGTATCCTTTTGCTCTATGTTTTCATGTCAAAGGTCATTTTGGTTCAACAAAACCTAGAAATAATATGAGCAAGACTTGCAAAATTTAAAGTTTGTTGCTCCTGATTTCATTGCAAGGATTTATAAACATCAGAGACATTTGCTTGCTGTTTCACACAATTTGTTGGTTGAAAAATAAACAAATAAATATTATTCTGTCTACACACCTATGGCTCTGACCTTATTATGATGCAATTCTTATCTTACGGTTTGCTTTATTGTAAACTATAATACTGTTCCATATCTGCATGGAACTTCTGTGATTTTTTGAGAAAAAAAAATACTGAGGAAATGGAAAACATTATTTTTGAACTTTGGCATCAGGTTGGATTCAAAAGTTGGTAAAACTGCTTTGTAGAAATGAATAATTAATCACTGCATGAACTGAGACCGAATTGATTCTCTTCATGTGCTTACCTTGAATTGTTTAAATACTGTCATTTTAGGCAAGGATTATCAGAAGATTATACAAGGAAGTTTGTAATCTGAAATCCATTGAAGTTCCTTGGGAATTACAAGCTTTGCTGGAAAAAATGCAGGGTTTAGCCCTAGTTTGCATTAGAGGATGGATGGAAGGTTAATCGGGGAGGTGAGAGGTGCCTTGGAGACCATCAGGATCAGAAGGGGCTGCAGGGGAGCCCAGCCTTACTCGCTATTCTTTTGCTCACCATCTAAAGAGATTGATAAGCTTAAAATTATAGCTTGACCCCTCCACTCTCCCCCACCCCGAGGCATTTTGCAGAATCCAGTCTCAAATTCTGGCTGCAGTGTCCCAGTTTGCCCTGCCAGTCCCTGGCCTAGACCTCAGACGCTGAGTGTTGAGGAATATTCAGTGCAGGGAGCTTGGTGTGCAGCTGCACTGGGAGCTGCAAATTGAGCTCCTTGGGGCAGGAGTCTGAGCCCAAGGCAAGAGACTGTGAACTGCTGACCCTTTGAATTCCAGAAGGCCCAGGGACCTGTGGCACCAGCCATGTGACCAGACACTCAGAGATACAGCAAGAGTTGAGGAATCAGCTGGAAGATCACAGATGATCATATACATAGACTGTGAGGGTATAAAAGCCCAGGCGTTCCTTTGTTCAGGGTCCCTCTCTGGAGGCACCAGCTCGAGGTTTTCATTCTGTTGCTGCACCATTATAAAATTACTTAAAGGAGACAGAAGTCTGAGGCTCTGCTGTGGGAAACCTGGGATTGAGCCAGTGAGGGAAGCTGGTCTGCCTGTGTGAGTGTGGGATGTGTAGGGAGTTGAGTGGGGACCCATTGGCTCAGTTAAGCTGCCTGCTGTGAAGGGGCTTTGGTCTCAGCAGTCGAAGTTTCTGATGGTGGGAGTGTGACTGCCTGAGTGCCTCCTGAATGGTCAGACTGGGACATTATCTTACTGCGAGTCCTTGAAGATCTTCAGTGAAGGAGAGAGAGTGTTTAATTGTGCGTGAATTTGTTACTGAAAATTTCAGATTTCAGAATTCAACTCCAAAAATGAGTGAAGGACACATGGCACTGCAGCTAAATTATTGTGACTCTATTAAACCAGATGTGAGGTTATCTACTCAGAATGAGACATACCGACAGTGATGTCAGCACAGTTTAAACACTTGCCTGTGAAGAGGTGAGATCCGGGCTTAGCATAACATTCACCAGTGGAGATGCCCAGAAAAGCAGGAAGCCCCACAGTCTGAAGGACATCCTGGCAGATGAAGTGAGGGCACTGTCCTTCTCCAATAAACAAGGTGGTGGAAAGGAGGATAGGAGCCACCTCCACATCTGTTGTAATTTATTGCTCAAACAGGGCCTATGGTGATGTTGAAATTCCCATGCAACACCTGTAGGAGTTTTGAGTGTACAAATATTCTGTGTAACATTGGTGCAAAAGAAACTTTGCTGTTGATGTGGAACTTAATTTTAACAGAGGTGTTAAGTTGGGGTTTTTTTTCCACTTTTCAGCTCTGGGCTCAGCAAGAGCAGATGAAGCATGGTGACATCCTGACCAGCCTCATCACAAAGCCTCCCAGAGCCTGGGGTAACTCTCTGTGTCTTCAAACAAAGGGCCGTCCTCAGCCCCCAGTGTCATATGCTTTCCATTGTGCAGCTCTAATGCTTGGGGAAGGCAAGTATTTGGGAAGGGATAGGGAATCACATACAAAGAGTTGCAGCTGCTGCTGCTGGCTGGGGCTCTGCTGCCTCAGGTAGAGCTCAAGCAGGTAGATCCCCAAAAGGGACGAGTTGAAGGGGAAAGAGGGGTTCATCTCCTAGCCCTGCCTCCCAGCTGTCAGAGGGTGAGAGAGGATGGGAGGCCATCTTCTCACTCAACTCTCCTGTCTCCTCAGAATGTATCACAAATACACTTCCCCTCTACCCTCCCTTTGCCTGCTGCAGCACTGCTTTTGTTAAAAGTCACTTGCAGAAACTGAGATTTTCAGGAGATGAGGATGTGACTAACAAAGCAAAGAAAAATCACTTTGAACTGGGTTCAAAACACCCCTGCAGCATTTCAGAAGAGAAAAGCGCCTTCAATGTGATACAAACCCTTGGCGAATGAAGAGAGTGTCATTTTTCTTTCACGGAGTTGAGTCATGATGACACCCTGAAGGACAAATTTTTTTGTTAATATCAAATTGTTTAACATAGTCAAATGCATTCCCCAGTGACACCCTGCCACAGGCTAAATAATCCAGTTGACTGTCACCTTGATCTGCTAACACACGTAACTTACCCTGGGAGCAGCCCCTTTCCCTGGCAGAAATGATGGGAAGCCATGGTGCTGGTGAGAGTCTGGGCTGAGTGCAGGGCATCACTCCCTCTGCTCTGCTGCAGCTCAGGATGGCATTGTTTAGGCACCCCAGCCTTTGCAGAGCCTTGGGCTGTTAAAGCTGGGCTCATGGGTGGGCTTTTCAGGAACGTGCTTTGGAGTACCTGCCTGCCCCACTAGTGCTCAAAGCTTGTAGGTGTCTTGTCAGCTATTATAGCAAAGAAGAGATCCCAGCTATGGTAAGAAGTGGAGAAAATAAAGCTGAATAAAGATGGTAGTGAAATAAACACCATTTACCTTCCCCCATTGTGATCAAATCATGCTCTGTCCTATAATACAGGTGGTAAATGCAGTTTCTTCTCCTAAAAAGTAAAAGTAGTTGTTGCAGGAAGAATATGCATGAAGTGCTCAGTAGTGAGATTTCTTAGCGAGAAGTGCTTAAGCTACAGACACTCCTTAGGGATCCCTCCCTGTGGCAAAGAGGGGCCAGGTGTTATGAACCCTTTCTGCTCTCCAAAAGGGTCCCTTGGGTCCCCAGCTCATTAATACAGCTCTTCTTACTCCTCAGCTGCAGCCTGACTCCTGGAACAAGCAGCTGGAGTAGAGCAAACCTCTCTCTAGCATTGGGACCTTAAACATGAGTTAGTATTTCCTGTATAGACACAATCCCAAGCAAGCTCTGACTCCACACCACAGGGCTCAGCCTGGCTGCTGCATATCCCATGGAGGCTCCTCTGCTTGTCTGTGGCTGGTGGTTTCTTGAACCGAGAGGAGCAGCAGCGAGACTGCAGTGCAGTTGCAATGAAGGGGAGCAGTCCTGCCTCAGGCACTCTGTCCTCAGCTGTTCATGCTGATTTCTCACTACTGCTCAGAGCTGGCTGAAGAGATGCCATATGGGGTCATGCACAGTGTGAGACATCTGACTGGACTTTACACTTCATATCGTGTCAGCTGCTAAACATTGTGCTGAGCTACATTTATTTCCCTTATGCTCTTTCCCACTGTAACTGAGAATTCATTCAGGGATCAGCTTTTCATTTCCTTCATGGTGTCTGGGAGACGTACTACTAGTCATTCCTGTCTTTTTATCAAGCGGCTGCAGGTCTCATATCAATGTCAGTGTCTTTGAAGAGTAGAGATTACTACACATCATTTGTAGTTTATTGTACATGTTCAACTGTTTGTGAATCCCTCAGTATATTTTTTCTGAACAATGGGATTGGTTAGCCCAGATTAAGGTGAGAAAGAAATCCAGTGGCTCTAAAGTGTCACTTATGCTACAGTGAAGGCTAAATTTTTTGTCCCATCTTTGCTAAATCGCAATCAGTCACTGCTTTGAAATAACACCATAGAAAAGAAAGCAAGGGGAAGATTGTACAGCAAATCACAGTCCTGAAGGCAATTAGGAAATCATGTCCTTGATACAGACGTGCACAAGACTTCACTTCAAACTCTCTCTGAGACAAAGACAAACATGTAAGGAGCTCCTGTTCCTGGCCCAGTTCCCTCATACCTTATGTCACCACAGAAAACACTGGGATAACTTCATCCATACTTAGTACTCAAAATCATTACTGAATACTTCACTAAAGTTGTGAGGAACTTAGCAGCCACATCCCATAGCATCCATCAGTCTTCTCAACACTAAGAAGTTACACCACGCTTCATGTTACCATTCTCGATAAGGGCAAATTATCAAGATACCCAGCACATCCACATCCACTCACTGACACATCCCATTGCAATGGTCACTGCCCTGCCTGACACCCAGCCAGGAAGCAGCCCAGAGCACAGACCTAGAAAAATAAATGTGGAGTTCAGAGTTCCAAAGCCCTTGTTGTCTAGAGGGCCCAAAGTGTGACTGCATTCAGGATGCTAACAGAGCCCGTGGTCATAACTACATTTAGGAACTGTTCGTGAGACTGCTTGAGAAATGAGTTTGATGCCGTGGCAGTTAGCAATGAATAACTGCCTATTCTACAAAATGCATCAGTCAACTACTGGAAACACCATTTAAGCACCTGGACTATGGACATACAATAGGGAAGATCAAATTCAGCATGACTAAAGTAAGTAAATTGGCCCTGTCAATGGTTTGATATGTCCTTTTTGCAAAAACCCAATCAGAATTGCAATGACAGCTGAAGGAGAGCATTTCCAGCAGCAGAAACACAAAGTCTGAGATCACATTTTGTGCTCCAATCCTTTACTCTTGTGTTTGTTTTAGGGTCAGGCAGGTGTCCCAACTGTCCATGATCCAACCTGAGCCCAGGACTCCTCCGTCTGTAATCAGTGGGCACCTCCATCACTGACTTCTGTTGCTACCTGTCTGCCTCAGCTTTGTGCTGGCTATGAAAAGCCTCTTCCAAGCCTCACCATACATCTCTCTGTAACACCACTTCTATTACTTCTCTGTGTGTGTCTAAATTTGCTTTAAATAGAGCTGAACTTTCCATAAGGTGAAGTAAGTGTAGCTTGTTAACTCTGGGCAGTTTGACACAAGAGATGGTGTGATTTGTCATGTTAAGCGGCTTAGAGGGATGACAAACACATGTGATTTATGAACTGAAAGCCTATCAGCATCATGCAGGCTTGATGATAAGTGTTGCATTAACTCTATTTATGGCATTGTCTAAAAGCAAAGATTTTGAAACTCGCAGTTTAGTGGGTTACAAATAATCAAGCAAACATTATATTCAGACACTGAGATTACCCTGAGGGCGGTTATCACTACAAGCTCTGCCTGTGACTCAACCAGCATCTACACAAAGCAGTCAGGGCCAAGAAGTGGGAGAAAAGTTTTTTCCCAGGAAGGAGAAAAGAGATATGAGAATGGGCAACTGGCAAAGGCACATGCCATCGCTCTGGTGTTAGGAGAGGTGCCAGAGGTTTGTTGAACTGTTCAATTTTAGCGTAGACCTTTCTCCTCTGTGAATCCTCTACACAGAAGCTCAGACCTCAAGGATTGCTGCAGGAAGGTCTCAACACCAGAGATGCATACAGGTGTCAGCATGGCTCCCAGGCAGCCTCTTCCATCTGATCATACTTGCCTTTGCCAGCTGCAGCAGCTACTCTGATCAGTACCAGTGCCCTTGCAGAAGAACATTCTCCTTTCCAAAACATGGCACAATTACTGCATCTAGACTTTGCTTGGAAGTGTAACCCTCGTGGCCCAGGTTACATCCTGTTCTAGATCTCCTTTCCCACAGCTGCAACTTTCTCTCAGCAGCCCTTCCCAAAGCACCAGCCCCTGTTCCTCCTCTCCCAAATTTCCTGTTCAGCTTGTGGCTACTAGAATATTCACCACTTTTTTTTCCATGCTGAGCCAGTTTATTACACAGAATATAATTTCAGATGTGTTGGGCAATCTCTGTATTTACATGTATCATGTTCCAAAATTTGTTTAATCTGTGAAGTATGAACTTTATCTTTGACAAAGCACCACTTTCCTAAGTGATATTTTGAGATTTTTTTTTTTTTTTTTCATCCAAGAAGGACAAGTATTTCTTAGCTGAAGTGACCGTCCTTGACTGAATCTTTCTCATCTGGGAAAAAACTGTAATTCAACACAATTCTGGTAGTGTTAGACATCACAGTAATGGACCCAACCCCAGAAACACTGTGAATTGTTACACAATTCAAGCAGTCAGTATGAGTCAGATAAGAGATGTCAGCATACCCAACATAATGGTATATTTATCTTTTCAACTGCTCCCTCTATGTAGTCCTTTATTTTTCATGTATGTGATTCCTTACCAGTTGTCCCCAGCACTGTGCAGCCCGCAGTGCCAATTTGATCAGTTAGGCTCCAAATGCTTTTAGGTGAAAGTACAGGAATATCTTGTGTCAGTGTAAAAATCATGTAAGTTGAAGGACCTTGTGGTCACCTGGTCAGCATTCTTCCACCTCCTGATGTCTAAAGGCAGCTCCACCTTTGATAGAAATGTCACAGAGCATCTTTACCTCAAGTGCAGTAATGGGCTTTTTAATTTCAAATATAAACTGTTCTCCTTCTTGCAATACAACTCGTAGGGCACCAAAAATGACAAAAACACCCCTCTCCCCCAAATGAAAATTGCAGAATTATGTCATTAGTGCAACAGCAAAAACAGTTTTGCTTTCACCTACCCAAGGCATCAATAGTTTGATGAGATGGAACTCTCCAGCCCCATGTCTCATCCAGACATTTTCCTCAGCCACAGGGGTCTGTTTGCTACTGCTGCTTGATGCCCCCAGACAGAAATGAGGATTTCACATCTTTCTGTAGCATTCTCAACTTCTTGCCATTTTTCAACTCCCAGAAAACAACATTAAGTAGTGCTCCAGGTGGTACAATTGCTTTTCTGCCCTTTATAACTTGTTTTACCCACAGATCTTTTTGCTGCCATTGCTTTATTCTGTAGTGCTTTTCTGAGTTCATGCAACTGCTGGGAATGTAAAGTCAAAGCAATACACAGAGTTTTAGGGCAGAGCCCACTGACAGATATTTGAAAGCTATACTGTGATGATTGCTCTGCAACCCATGCAGTCAAACAGGACCTGAGAGGACAGCTTAGAATTTAAAGCAAATGTTCAACAGGAACATTTTCCACTGATCTTCCCCCAAAGACCTGGGCTCTGAGTAACTACTCCTTCTGTCTTCCTCTTAGCTGTCTTGTTGCAATATTTGCAGTTTTACAGACATGTCCTTATTTAGACAACGAGCTCACAGAAACACAGCTTTCCATTGAAGGCTAATTTAGAGTCTCAAGCACATGTTCTCAGCTGCTGCAAAATTATGCCACTAAGTGCAATAGGCTCTGTCATTTTACATCAGCTGAGAATCTACTTGCAAGGGCAAAATAAGTGGATGCAGCTGCAGTTCTCTTCCTTGGGATTTGCCCCTTATACACAACTGGTTGCAGGTGGCTGAGAGTTGGTATTTAAAAAGGACAAGTTTTTTGGTGTTTCTTTTTTTGAAAATATTTCTGCTGAAGTTCATTCATTTGCTCTCTTTGATGGCTGTCCAGGACCTGTAGCCCAGCATACTCCAACTCAGAGGAAAGGATGTGGACAGAACCCGCTTAAAAATGAATTTCCAGATAATAATTTAAACATTCTCTCTCATGCCATATCATGTGGGAGAAGAAATATAAAATTGAAAATATGACCCCTTTTTTTCTTCAAATAATACAGTACTATTCAATAGACTTAATTATCCCTAAAAACACAAGTAATAATTGTTGGCCTGCCAATCAAAGCCCTTATTAGACATGCACATGATGTCACATCACAGTCTAAATCTTAATCTAAATCTAAATCTTCCTGCCAGTCAAAAATCTTTATATAGATTAATCTGATTTCAGATACAAGTTTTGTATGTGACCTTTCACCCAACTTTTTCAAGGCTGTGATCAGAGAGAAGCTGGATCTTTAATGTGTGCTGCTGAGCTGGTATGATGGACTCTGGGCTGTCCCTGAGAGTTTTTCTCCTGGCCATACTCTGTTTTGTGCTGTAGCATGGAGCCTGAAAAAGGGTCACCTTGGGTGGCTGAGGGATGTGGGGTGGACCTGCATTACTACAATTGGTGGACACCAATTAATGACATTGTTGGCTACTGGAAATGTCACCTGTTCTGCTGGGGTCTTCTGGGGTCACTTCTCTTTCCCTTTCCACAACCCCAGGCAACTTCATCTCTCACCTTCACAGGGAGAAAAAAATGTTGTAGAAGATTATTATCCCGTTGCATTTGATACCTTCCACACTGCTTGGGATTATTATCCCATTGCACTTCCACACCTTCCATTGAAGAGTGGGAAAGGTGGTGCCTTCCTACTGGACCTAGCTGGTAAGTCACAGCTTGGAGGCACAGCTCCATTACAAACCCCTTGTCTTCATGGTGGTGTCATACACTCTGGGATTGGTAGTTGGATAACGAAACTGTAGAAGTTATAAATTTACTAACAGGTAATGCATCAAGCTTTGTGTAGCCAGTTGCACTGGCACTTCAAGTCTCTTTTGAACCGAAATAAAAGCAAATGGCAGAGGCTGAGGCTTTCAAGATAATGGAACTTATCTTCTGCACATTTGCTCTTTAGATGTCAAACCAAGGAATTTCACAATATATTGAGAAGATCTTGTCTGGCATTGTTGTATTTTTATTGGTCTTTGATGTAACTTAAAAATATTAGGCCATACTGTGGTGTTCAATTTTCTATAGATTTTTCAGACAGCCTGATAAAACAAATGGAAAAAATGTCTGTAATTAGACATCATTACTAAAGTTGAGGGACTCTGGAGAACGCCACACAACAAGCTTGATTTGCATTGTAAAACTTCATAGTGCTTCCTAGATTCATGAACTGCAGAAAGAGTTGAAGTCAGCAGGAAAATATCAGTAAACAATGAGAAAAACATCCTGCCTTCAGATTTGAAGGAGACATTTTTCCCTTCTGAGAGAAGGAAAACCCAAAATGTTCACATCTTCAGGACATAATGTTCATAGTGAGGCTGGCCTTGCATGAACCATCATGCACAGCCAGTATAAGTGGCTTCAGTGCTGTTTTCCTTCCTGAGGAGTGCTTATGGAACAGAGGATTGCTCACAGTTTTTTCTGGTTCAGAAGCAATTCAAAATTTTCGGGTGATCTTCATGTATCTTTCTTAGCAGTGATGTCTACTACTGGAACTTTAGTTGGCTTCTGCAGGAGAGGAGTCAGAGAGGGCCGCTGGTCCAGCGGGTCAGCCCACAGTTAGCCCAAGAATAGGACGGCGAGTCTTACCCCAGGGCCCCACATTGTGCAAAGGCTTTGTGGGTTTCAGCTTTTGAATGTGTTTTGTGCATTTTCTTACATTTCTGCTCGGTTTCCAGTCTTTGTACAAAAAGGATTCTTCTTTAAAACTGACAGAGTTTAACATTTGTCCTTGCAGTTAAAACAGAAACAAACAACACCTAATAAGACAAGCCCAAACCAGTGATTTACAGGGTTTTATAAAACTTCGTTGGAAAAGAGATTATTTGAGTCATTCTCCTCTGATTCACCCACAGCTCATGTGCAAGTAAGCCCCTTTCACAGAGGAATTAGGATGTATACAATCCCTAGTAAATTCAGATGAGATGGCTCCACTAGCCCTCTCTGTCACAGCAGTGACTCCTGCTGCCTGATTCCAGGGCACATTGTTGCTGCCAGCTGTGACCTAGCATAATCTGCTATGCACATGGGC